>NC_063162.1:2808672-2911172 GCF_023159225.1 Perognathus longimembris pacificus | reverse complement strand
ATTCAGCAGTCACAGATTGAGCCTCCCTGGGGGGGGGGGTGCTGGGCCTGAGCAAGAAGACCCTGTCCCCATCCCTGTCCCCATCCCTGTCCCCATCCCTGTCCCCATCCCTGTCCTTGTGGCACAGACCTCCAGGCCAGCACCTCCCTACCCCCTGGTCTATGGGTTAGAGGCAAGGAGGTTATGTCATAATAATTAAATGAAAGGCTAGTACAAGAGGAGATCGACGGGGCTGGGAATGTGGCCCAGTGGTAAAGTGCTCACCTCATATACGTGAAGCCCTGGGTTCGATTCCTCAGCACCCACATTATATGGAAAAGGCCGGAAGGGGCGCTGTGGCTCAAGTGGCAGAGTGCTAGCCTTGAGCAAAAAGAAGCCAGGGACAGCGCTCAGGCCTGGAGTTCAGTCCCCAGGACTGGCAACAACAACAACAAAAAAAGAGGAGATAGAAAAATTCCCCCCAAAGCCAAAGGTCCATGATGGCGTTGACTTTGCTGTTAACTCCGTGGTGGATACAGTAAGGGGCTGCAGAGGTGCGAGCGTGCGTGTGCTAATCACACACGGCCCCGGAAAGCCAGATTGTGTTGGTGTATTGCTAAGAGGACCAAGCACGGGATTCCTCCTAGACACCATCTCTCATGCCCCAAGGGTAATTTAGAAATTTGACAACAGAATATAGGACGTATTGGATGTTTGTACACAGGCCACTTGTGTGCATAAACTACAAGCCAACGTCGGCTGTGCCTTGATGGTTCGTTGAGGCGCTCTGTGTGGCTAAGGTGAAGCGCTCCCAAGGCTGCACAACCCCGTTCAGAAGCCACCGGTGCAGGAGACAGCAGGTAGACACAAGTGACCCTGAAGTCAGATAGAATCTACTGGCTTGACCTTGAACTTCTGGTTGTGACGAAGCCAAGAGCGCCGACTTCATCCCTAATTCATGGGGCATTTTAAGTCTTATTTTAATTCACACTCCATGCATATTTCAGACCATAAACATTAGTGTAATCTCTGTCATGTTATCATAGATACCTAACATGAATAAGCCCATGTTAGAGAAACATGCAAAATTTTACAGAATTATAAAGTTGTGCAAACATACCCCAGATTTCAGATCTCTCCCACCTATGTATGGATGGAGTTGGGGTACACCCAAAAGCTTTATATCTACCTGAAGATGCTCCTGCATGTGGAAGGTCTCCAGAGAACTTCACCACCATTGCAAAAGGTGTCCATCCAGGTCACAAGGCCCCTTGCAGAGACAGAGCTCCTGAGGATACTTCATGAGTGACTCCCTTTTCCTCAGTTCTCACCTTCCTCTTAAGCAGTGAATTAATTAATTGCCTAACTAATTAATTAAAGCATTACGCTGCCCTTGTCTCCAAGAGCCTGCTCCAGTCTACCTCCCAGGAAGGCAGAGCAGAGGAAGCGACTGATTGTCCAGGGGGCTGAAGGGCTTGCTCCACCTGATAAGCCCCTCTGGATAAAGATGAAGGGGTAAAGATGGAAGCATGCAGATTGCAGCTAGCTCTGGGAGAAGCTGCTTCTTACTGGGGGTTCCATGGGGTCTATCTTGAGAAATTCCAAGTGGACACTGGTGGCCAAACGGGGGTCAGCGGAGGCTTCATTACAACACTGTCATGGAGGGGCATTTTCACTAAGGAACATTACTGCAACTGTGCATGGCTGAAGTTGGCCCAACTATAGCAACAGAACCAGAGCATATGATTTTATTATACATGCATCTTGGTTTTCCAGGATGAGGCTTACTGGAAGCCAGCCATCCCACCGTCAGCTTCATGTTACCAAGAACTCTCAGAATCCACATTGTAGCTCTGGAGTTGCATTTGGATCTGGAACAGCTTTGGTACCCTGTGGGATGATGAACTCTAATCCTTTGAAAGCTACAGTTAGATAGACACGGCAATACCGTGCACCCAACGTTCTGCCTTTCCAGGCTGGCTGGCTTTCTTCCCTTTCCCACCCTCAGCCTCACAACACAAAAAATAACTATAATACAGCAAGCACAGGTGGCTCACACCTGAAATCCTGCTCACTCAGGAGGCTGAGCATCACAGTTTGAAGCCAGCCACAGCAAGGAAGTCTGTAAGACCTTTAACTTAACCAGCAAAAAGCCAGAAGTAGAGATGTGGCTCTAATGGTACAATACTAGCCTTGCAAAAACAACAACAACAAAACAGCTCAGGAACAGTACCCAGTCCCTGAGTTCAATCCCAAGGACTCACAAAAATACAAAACAAACAAACAAAAAACACCTCTCTGTACTGTTCTTAGAGAAGGGGTATAGGGATCTATTTAACTTTCTCTCTTAACCCAATGTGTGAGCATAAATATATACTTTGCTTCATAACACTTAATAAGTGGGGAGAAAGTTTTAGTTGAAAAAAATCATTTTGTTAGTTCCATTATACTCTATCTATTCCTGTTTCAATATTTTAAAAACTCTCCTAGGCTGTAATAAAAGGCATTGCACAAACATATGGCTATGCATTCCAGGGAAGATTTTGCTACAAATGTTATGCATTGAGAGATATTACCACAATTCTCCTGTGAAAGCTTTTTATCAATGCATCACCCTTCTGACAATGTATGGGTATAATTTTATCTACTTCCTTACCAAACCTATGCATTGCTATGCTACTTCATCATTGTCCTGCAGGAGAGTGGAAGTCTGTCACTGATATTGTAGTTTACATTTCTAATCTGAAATTGAAGAGTTGGATCTTGTGTTTAGACCACAGCATAGGCCTAAGCCAAGCTCTTTCTAGTTCTATGATTTGACTGAGTGGAAAAGCTATTCAGTGTCCTTACATATGAAATAGGAATAATAATAGTATTCGCAACATGTAGTGTTGCTATGAAATAATAAGTGCATATCACTTAAAAAAAAGAAACATACAGCATGCACAACAAAATATAACTTATTCCAGGAATTCAAGGTTGGTTTAATATTTGAAAATCCAAGGGGAGGGGAAGGGTTAGGAGGCACAGCGAAGAATGATGAAAGGAGTAAAATGGACCAAGAATCACTGTGTTCATAAACTGGTGTGTTGAATGGTAACAACTTTGTGTAGCTACTCAAAGACACTTTAAAAAAAAAAATCCATGTGCTTCATCATAAACATAAGCTCAACCAAGAGACTCACAAAAAGTACTTGGTGAAGTCCAAAATCTTTGCTTGTACATTTCTCAGGCAAGTAGGTGCAGAAGGTATCTGGTACACCAAATCTTCCCCTGGCCCCGGTCTTCAAGCTGAAGGACTGAGCTCTCTGCCTGTGACCAGTACTAAGTCAGGAATGTCTACTGTTAATACTCGGTCCCGTCATGTGCCACAGGTTCTACCCAGGGCAGTGAAGCAAGGGGGGGGAAGGGGAGGAAATAAAGGGTAAAAAGATAGAAAGACAAACTGTCATCTTGACTAAACAATTCCATGACTATCTACACAGGAAAAAACAAAGAACCAACAGCCCCATCAACAAGTGGGCTAAAGACCTAAAAGAGACTACTCTGAAGAGGAAATGTGAATGGCCAAGAGACACATGAAGAAATGATCTACATCACTGGCCATAAAAGAAATGCAAATCAAAACAACATTGAGATTTCACCTTACCCCAGTAAGAATGTCCATTATCAGGAAAACTAATAATAACAAATGCTGGAGGGGATGTGGCCAAAAGGGAACACTAATACATTGCTGGTGGGAATGTAAACTTGTTCAACCACTCTGGAAAGCAGTATGGAACATCTACCCAAAAGATCACAAGCAAGAACACACTAAAGCCACCAGCACAACAATGTTCATCGCAGCGCAATTTGTCATTGCTGAAATATGGAACCAACCCAAAGGCCCCTCAGTAGACGAGTGGATCAGGAAAATGTACATAATCACAATAAAATTCTATGCCTCTATCAGAAAGAATGACATTGCTCCATTTGTAAGGAAATGGAAGGACTTGGAAAAAAGTATACTAAGTGAAGTGAGCCAGATCCAAAGAAACACACAGACTCTATGGTTTCCCTCCTAGGGAATAATTAGTATATCTCTAGGATAGTCAGAGCAGAAGATCACAATAGCTCAATAGCTATGCCCGTAGGAACACATAAGATAATGCTAAGTGAAAAGAACTCCATGTTATGGAAACAAGTGTTATATCATTGTTGTAATTATTTTTATTTTCGGGCTGGGGATATAGCCTAGTGGCAAGAGCGCTTGCCTCGTATACATGAAGCCCTGGGTTCGATTCCCCAGCACCACATATACAGAAAATGGCCAGAAGTGGCGCTGTGGCTCAAGTGGCAGAGTGCTAGCCTTGAGCAAAAAGAAGCCAGGGACAGTGCTCAGGCCCTGAGTCCAAGGCCCAGGACTGGCCAAAAAAAAAAAAAAAGTGTAATTATTTTTATTTTCATCATGCCATTGAAACCATAAAGAAGAAAGACAAATTGTCATCTTGACTAAACAATTCCATGACTATCTGCATAGAAAATCCAATTTGTTCTACCAAGAAGTCCTGAAATGGAGTGACTTTTATAAGTTGCCAGAATCAAGATCCTCTTCTCCCACCCCCACCCCATGCAAAAAGAGAAAAAAAAAATCCTGGCAACTAATCACCAGAAACTGAAATTAAAAATAAAAGTGCCCTTTACAACAGCATCAAAATATATGAAATATCTAGAGATAAGGCTGGCAAAAGATGTACAAGACCTATTCAGTGAAAACCCCAGAGAACTGCTGAGAAGTCATAAAGATTCACGTGGGTATAGAGAGGGTAGGCTTGCAAGCCAGAGCATTCCCAGTTCTTTTATATTTTAATTTATCTTTATTGAGAAAATGATGAGCTGGGCATTACATTACATTAGTAAGGTAAATATTATATTTGTTTTTAAACAATGTTAACCCTTCCTTCATTTTCTCCCACTTACCCCTCCCTACTACACGCCCCCCCAAGTTGTAAGCTTCATAGCCAACCTATTGTTAAATGATATCATTGTTATATTAGTTCAGCCTTTGATCTGCGACTTTTGTGATTGCCTTTCAAAAGGCATTGATTATCTCCAAGTTAATCAACATACTCCAAAGGAAACTTTCACAGGCTATCGTATGTAAATCAACAAGCTAAAGATAAAAATTAAATGGAAAGGAAAAACACAGAATCCCAAAGGCAGCTTTGGGCCTAGCAACGTTGGAGGACGACGGCCTGCCGGAATGGCCTGCGGACTTGCAAGCAGACCACCGCGGCACTGTCCGGGGAGAGCCACGCAGACACCACAAATCAGCCCACGAAGGGGCTAAAGCACACGATTATGAGCTCCTGCCACACACACATGAAAGAGCTGCTCTCTACACTTGTGTCCTATGCAAAATTAACTCAAAATGGAGATCCAAGGAGGAAAATGAAAACAATGATACTTCCAGAAGGAAACACAGGACAAATAATGTGTGCCCTTAAGTCCTGTAATAAGCCCTCAGCTGCCGCATCAAAAGTACGGCTCTAAACCAACCGAGCTGTAGGCCATGACAGTGCACACCTGTAATTTCTATACTTGGGAGGCCGATGCTGGAAGATCACAAATTCAACAGCAACCTGGGTTGCATAGACAGGAAAGGGAAAAAGAAAAGGGAAACTGATGAATTAAGAAACTTTTGCTTTCCTAAAGACACTGCCAGCCAATTGAAAAGACAAGCCATGCACAGGGAGAAAATATTCGCAAAGCACATACCTGATAAAGAACTTTATGCTAACATTTTCAAGATTATATTGAAACATCCCAATCTTTAATTAGGAAACAAAAAACCTCGGTTTAAAAAAAAAATGAATCAAATCTTAAAAACACACTTCACCAGAAATAAACTTTCTGAAAAACGAGTACATGCGCTTTGTTTTACACAGCCATTAAAGAGACACAAACACGATCAAAGCCAGTTACTCTTACGTTTGTATCAGGATGCTTATACATTCTACAATCTCCTCATGTCAAGGCTAGATGCTTCGTGAACTGGAACTGTCATGCAAAGCAGATGCAGACCAAAACATTACAAACACCTTGGGAAAGTTGGGAAGTTTCTTTAAGAACTTAAAAATCATTCTGACCATGTGACCCAGCAATTATGCTTTTAAATACTTGCCCCAAAGGGAGCCTGTAGCCATACAAAACGGCGCAAGAAAGTTCACAGCGGCTCCTTGATAACAACACTGGAGGCTGGAAATGACCCCAGGTGAGTGGAGAACACAACGGTGGCATAAGCATCTCATGAAACAAAAAGAATGGCTATTTTTTTTTAATAAAAAGGAATGGAATATTGATATAACACAGCAGGGATAAATGTTCCAATTAAACATGCTGAGTAAAAGAGGCCAAACAAAACCAGTGTGTACTGTACCCTTGCTTCTTAGAAACCTAGCAGATAGGAATGGTACTGAGTCAGAAGGCAGATCTCTGGTAGCCTGGGGAGAATGGTGCTGGGGGCGGGAGGGGGGGGGGAGGGAGGGGGAGGGGCGAGGATTCCTTGTTCTGCATGCAATGCGAGAACTGCTGACCTCTTACACGTTCAATAAGAGCAATGTACAGCGAGCCAATCACACCTCCACCGGGCACGCTCACCAGGGAGATGGTGACTGCTGGAGAGTGAGCAGGTGTGCTGGGAATGGTGGCTAGCACTGCAGTTCTTCACGTCATGCTAGATGTTCCTTCCACAAGATGCATTGCTTCCTCCGATAACTTTCTAGTGATGTTAACTTTTATGTAGGTTCTTTCCAAATGACAGAAATTAACAACCACACCTGTTAGATAGAAGTAGCAGTTAGTAGTAGTAGTATCTTTAGGTAGTTGTATGAAGGAGTTTTACCGCTTGAGCCACAGCTCTACTTCCAACTTCTGGGGGTTAATTGGAGATGAGAGTCTTACGGACTTCCCTTCCACAGGCTGGCTTCAAACCAAGATCCGTGGGTCTCAGCCTCCTGATGCTTGGCAATGCTTGATTTCACATAGTCCCTCTCCCTCACTGTATTCCCTTTAGCGGAGCAGGATTTCAGTAAAATCCAACCGTCCTAACAACCCATTTGGATGAGGTTCTGGCAATCATGCGTCGGCGTAAGAGCCCCTACATTTCCATCAGCCCATTTCCCTCCAGTCTGCGTGCACAAGGCCTACCCTTCTCACTCCTGGGAGCCTAGCTTCTGTTTTCTGATCGCTTTCCTTTCCTCAATTTCATAACAGCCATCATGAAACGAGTTTTAGGTGGCAGGCACAACCTCTCATGATTCCACAGGTCAAATCCAGCCACTCACCCCTGTACACCAAATAAACAGAAAATAATAGGAAAGAGAGATTGACTGTGTGAACCGGGACACGCCAGAGGTTTTATGTCAAAGAACCAGGCAAGTGGGGGCCGGGGGGAGGAGGCATACATAGTTCTGCTCAGAAGGGTCTGGTGGATCATTATGAAGAAGTCAACGACCAGGAAGTCATCATTGCCTGGAGGGTGGCCCTCCCTCCTCTCCCCCTCCCTGCCTCCCTCCCTCCTTCCCTGGGAGGCAGGGCCCTCCATCCTCCAGGGAAACACGTGACCTCAGGCCTGTCCCAGTTTCCAGTGTGACTGCAAAGTGAATGGCTCAGAGCAAAAAGCAATAAGGAGACAAGGACGCCCGGCGCTTCTCATGTTCTCCGTTAGTTCACGGGCCCAGGAAAGGAGGCATGGCTTTCCAGAAGAAACTGTTTCGGTGTCAGTGACCATTTCACAGCAATGATGATCGGATCCTCTGCTTCTCCTGCGGCCGGCGCCGTGTACTTGCCGTAAGAGCTCTGAGGCACGCGCGCTGTCCTGTGTGCGCAGATGTTTTTCGTCTCTCTGCTCCCAGAGCTTTTGTCGATCCCTGTCTTATATTTACAATACCTGCTTGCTTCCAGTGTTGCTGGGGTTTTTGTGTTGTGCTTTGTGATTTCATTTCATTTTTTTTCAACTATGAACAATGTTTCCACATTGCTCGGCTCTTTTGCACAATGGAAGTACTTTTTATTTCACTTGCATTGCCAGTACGTGAGCATTCCTGTCTCTCTGTGTGTTTGTCAACACTTGATGCTGTCAGTTATTAAATTTTAGCCATCTCACTTAGCTGCTAGTGGCCGTGTCTTATCTCCTGTCAGAATCTTTAAAGTATCCCACTTCATATTACTTTTCTTTCCTAGGACCAAGATTTGACTGCTAAAATTCTCTCATATCCCGTAATTAAATTGGACTATGGCTTCCAAAGAGAGGATTACCGAGAGATAACACGCCTTATCACTCACCCGCCATGGTTTTAGTGGAAGATAAATTAACACAAATGGAGCTTTCATAATCAACCACAGTGATTGGAGGTTTTTTTAATCTAAAGCCAATGAGGAATCCAACACTATCACATGTAACATTGTCACAATTCTCTCTACCATACATGGTATTAAACTCAGATCCGTGGTTGAATCAGAGGGAACGTAGATAAGGAGACCTTGCCAGGCCAGTGCCGAGACGCAGGTCGCTGCGCCTCCCTGCAGGGTCTACGTGCCAAGGAGAGGGGGAGGGCGGACCCTGCCCGTTGCACAGAAATAGATACACACATCCCACTCCACGCCCTCGCCAGTGAGCGATGGACTCGGAACCCGAATAGACCTGGGAGCCCATGCAGTACTTCACTTGGTTTACCTAAGCGCTTAATCCAGCGAGAGCGTTTCTCCAGCCGGCTCGCGGAGGCCCGCGCTCCGCGCCTCTGGGCCCTCAGCAGATGGAAGCCGCGGGTCTCCTTCGGCGGCCCTCTCTGCCTCTGCTGCCGGGAAGGGACACGGGGTTGACAGGCCAGCGGTGGCCGCCCGGGCCCCTCCCCCTGGGCGCCGTCCAGCCGTGTCCGGCCGTGTCGCCACGGGGCAATCGCAGCATCTGCTCCTGGTCATGTCTGAGCGCAGACACGCCTGCACCTGCCGTGCTCTTCCCAGCCCCTTCTTTGTAACATCAGCCCCGAGGATCTGCTCCCTACCTAGGCGCGCTAAAAAAAATGCCCTAGCATTTGTTATCAATAACCTTGCACATTCTTGACATCACAGAGCATTTCCAAAAATGATTTGCATAGTCGCATGCAGGGATTTAAGGCCATCTTCTCCGTCTGAATTCCCCTGCACATTCGTCCTCACAGGAAAGCATCTTGGAATTCCTCATGACCGTGACTCGGCTCGGGGAGGAGCAGCACACCGGCACAGGGGCTGATGGGCTTAGAAAGAAACAAACAAAGTGCTGAGATCTTTATTTCTTGAAAAGATGCAGCAAACACACAATGGAAAGTTCTTACCTCTGTAACTCAAAGGCCAGGCATTCCTTTTACTCTTCCTAAATATGCATGTTTTATCTGAAGCCACATACAAGCAATGTGCTTTTCCTCTCTATTTTACAAATAATAAAAATTATATAATGCCACTGATTTATTACTCTGGGGCATTATTTCAAGAAAGGTGGGCTTTATTCCAGGAATTTCAAAGTATGTCATTGTCCTTGTTTGCAGACTGATGGCAGAAGTAGAAGATAAATTCTCACTTCCCTTCTCCCTTTCCGGCCACTATTTAATTTGCATAATCAGCTAACATTCTAATACCAGAGGCTTGGCAGTTATTTACTCCGTGTAGCTGACTGTATGTTTTCTATGAGGTCCACAAATATCTGAGAAAGAAGATCAGTCCTATACGCACTTCCCAGGCAGAATCAACATAGAGGCATTGTTTCAGAAATCGGGGAGTAGAGGAGGTTTTGCCTTTTCCCAATGAGGCACCCTATTAATACATACCTGTGCACATTTTTATCAGAGGAACTAATAAGAAGACTATGAGGAAGCAAAGTTAGCTATTAGATAACAATTCTCCTGCCAAGAGCTATAATCTGACACAGATTGAGCTGGGCGTAGCAGTCCATTAATGGTTCACGGCTCATACAATAATGACCTACTAACCTGACGAGGTGTTGCTCTCACATTCTGCCGTCCCCCGGGAGGCGACTGTCACTGTGTTATCTATTGCCTGCTTCCCTATCAAAGAAAAAAGCAGAGCTGAAATGCATGTACGCATCCAGCTCTGTAGTTCATTGCACACCAACCCCAGCAACTGGAGGAACAATAGATTTATAAGTTTACCCTACATTAAGCCAAACATGCCTGACTGCACTGTAAATTACTAAATAATAAACCAGGTGGTGTAAGATCCTGACTTGGACAGAATATAAAAATCTATCAACCTGTAAAATACAATAACCATAAATGTGCTGTGTGGCTGATGCCCAGGTAAACCACCGCCATTGGGAGCCAAGAGTTCAGCAAAGACTCGGCAACAAAGGTTCTCTCCCTGTGCAGCCTGCCTTCTTCTCCTGGGGCGCTGAGAGTCAAATGCGCGAGTGTTTGTTTGGGTTGCTCCATTTCTTTGTCTGGAGCTGGCCTGGTCGTCAGCCACCGCGCCTGTGCCGCCGCCACGCAGCGTGGGGCTGGTGTCTCCCTGCACAAAGGCTACTTCGCTCCCCAAACTTCATGTTCAGAAGAGCTCCAAACTCCCGGCGCTGGCTAGGGAGCGTAGCAAAATACCGGAAAAATTCAACCTTCAGATGATATATGCCTTCCTCTGGAGAAAAAAAAAAATGCCTTAAAACTGGGCTAACTGGATGGAGCCCGTCCTGAATTCCACACTTCAGCAATCCTCACGGAAAGAAAATGAAGAGAAAGGAGACTGCTCTCCACCCCCTTGGAGATCCAATTCGCGAATCTCAGGGAAATAAAAAAAAAGAGAGAGAGAGAGAGAATTAATTTGACTTCGGTGAAAGATTCCAAAATGATCCCATAAATTGCGATTCCAAAACATACAAAGCTAATTAATTCTTTTTTTTAGGAGATTTTCAATAAGCAAAGCAGGTTAAGTTTATATGATTTACAAACAGTGTTTACATTCAGAGAGGTGCAACTAATTGCTACACGGTTTGACATCATTACAGGAAAATGCTGGAGGAGGCAGACAGTTTAATTAGGGGTGGTTTCGAGTTCACTACATGATTACCACCATGGAGCTTTCCTAATATGCTTGCACTGTGCGGCAATGCTAAAAACGTGATTACATTGTGCTCACTGCCTAAATTTTGAATGAAAAATTTGCAGTCCGTATGAAAGGTCGCACTCCCACGCTTTGGATCCCGTGCTGAATCGCACTAGCCGGCCTCTGCCCCCCAGGTTCCTCTCTTCCTGTTCTGCACAGCCACTGACGGGCGTGTGCGCAGGTGAAGGCGGGCAGGGAGCTTCCGAGCCCTTGCCCGGGAGGCTGGGAACCTCCAGGGCTGGCCGGCCGTCTGGGAGCAACCCGAGCCTGCCAGGTGAGGTTCTGTGCTGGGATTGTGGCTCAAGGGTCACAACTGGCATTCCACTTCAGCCAATCCCAACGGTTTGGTCAGCTTGAAGTTTTAGTTGCCACCTGTGACGTGGCTGTCCTTGGTAATGGTACCGGCATCACTTTGGAGGGCTGGGACTTGAAGGGGGCTGGAATGAGGGGGGCAGCGTCTGGTTTTGATGAGTCCTGTCACCATCCTAAGATGTGTGACAATTGCACCACTCCACAGCACCTAGCTCTGGGAGAGGGAGGTGGACCGGGCCTGGCCATGCAGCTCTGTGGGGACCCAAATCCACAGTCCTCCCGCCCTTCCCTCAGAGTGCTAGGCTGACAGGCATGCGCCATGATAGCCGCCCACGGTCTCGATCCTCAACAAACAAAACTAGGAAGCAAGTCTAAGGAGTGTTACAGAACCAGCCCACAGGAGTCGTTTCTTTTTTTAATCACTAAGCCTCTCCTGTCCTAAAGACGCTTCTGAAGTCATCCTGGAGTGAAAGCATCTTGGCAGATTGCATCCTTCCAGGCTGAAAGGAAGACAAGTTCAAACAATAGCACGGGGATGATTTAAGCCTCAAAACCACGGCTCCTCCATGCTTTCTTTAAACTTGTTTTTTTTTTTTTTTATACACATTTCTAAGTTTCGGCTGAAGTCCTTACAAAACACTTTATGTTCAACTGTTATTGCCTCTGGATTCTGGCAATTCAGTTTTGAAGGATGAATAAATAAAATAAGATTCCCCAAAGCAAATGATTTTACAGTGTAAGCAACACCTCAAGGGGGCACCCAGAGTTTTCACAGGAATTTCAAAATGCAGCATCAGAGGGGAAAAAAAATGTTCAACAGACCTCAAATTGTTGGTGTCTGGGCTTTCATGACAGAGACTCCTGCGGCTGACCACTGGCCCCCGCAGCCCCCGGGGGCCGGGGAGGCACAAAGAAGGCATGGAGACGCAGAACCCTGGCCCCCGGGCCCAGCGAGATGCAGACGTTCTCACGGTCGTGCGGGCAGACTGGAGCGCCGGGGCTTTGGAGAGCTGACTGGACTCTTCACACAATAGACGTGCCTTCATCAAGACCAGCTGTCCATTTTCCTATTCACCATCAAATAACTGAGTTCTAATTGGGTTTAATTCACTTGAGCACCCCACGAAAGCAATCACCTGTCTACGCCAGCGAGCAAACGATAAATCGCAGCCCTTCCCCTCTGAAGTCCTCTCGAGGGATGAAGGCCCCGGCTTTGCTTTCTACTGGAAGGGCAAACCACCTCAGAGCGGGTGGTTCCTAAAGGAAGGAAGTTCATCTGCTCTCATGGCTCTAGGTGTTAGAAATCTAGGACTTGACAGTAGTCCCCTCTGTGAGCGCCCGGCGCTGTTTCATATCAAGGCAGAGAACAGGACGAGTTGGTGCGTGAAGGAGAGAAGGTGGAGGATAAGGGGAGCCCTCGGTTTAAACCACCTCCTCCGTCAAGGGTGGGAAGGCAGTGCCGGCGGCGGAAGACATCCATCCCCTGTCATGACCCGCTCGCCTCTCAGAGAGCCAAGCCAACCGGCCGCCACCAAATCTCAACATAGCCAACCTATAACGAGCGTGAAGATCTTGTGCTGAAGCAGTCTCTCTCTGGTTTCTGGAAGACTTCGGAGTGACAGCTCTCCCCTTTCACAAACTCATCAGCGCCATTTCCCCTAAAGTCCCTTCTCTCGAAACCCCCATGCTACCCTGTTCAAATGGTGCTCTGCCAGATGCGCTCTCTCTCTCTCTCTCGTTCACACACACACACGCACACACGCACACATGCACGCCTGTCTTTTTTGTCATGGCCCTGAAAAGGACACCTGAGTGTAGTCTCCTGGACAACAGTGAAGTTCACACCCACTGAGACTCTTCAGGTGGAGCCTGGCGTCTGGTTCCTCACACTCCCGACGCATGCCCAGTCTACGTGGAAGACTGCGGTTGCCCAGGGATGCTCTTCCCTGGCTCAGGCTGTGACTGCAAACGCAGCTGAGCCACCGTGAGGGTCAGGAGACGGCGAGGTGGGCAGGAGCACGAGACAGGAAGCTGGCCTAAGCATTTGGTCCCCATCGTTGGCTTGTACTCAATTATCACCAAAGGGTTCACTTCCCCACCTCTGATTCCTGTGACCACCGATCTCCCCAACACATTGTGTAATTCAATAAATCCATGAAAACTCACGGCCCCAGGCACTGTGCTTGAGCTGGGCAGCGCTGGGACCGCCATGTAGCAGGCCCTCCTGGCCTGAGAGGACACACGTTCTACAAATGTCTAAAACGCGCGCTCACCGTGGCTGCCTGGCGCTCAGAGACACGGCCTCCTATGAAGAAGTGCCCTTCGCCATCTTCCCCGTGGCAGGTACTCACATCCGGAGGTGCAGGAGACTGCAGACCTGCGTGGGGACCCAGCCCTACGCTCTCTGTAAGTGCCACGCCCGGAGTGGAATTCCCAGCAGGTGGACGTGGGGCCCGTGCCCTTCAGCGGGAGCCGGGGGGCGGGGGGCGAGGGGAAGGGAGGCTGCCTCAACCTCAGGAGCCGCGTCTGCTGTCACCACAGTGGTCCCAAGAGGACTATGTCCCAGCACTAGGTCAAAGGTACCACTCAGCTCTTCACTCGTGACTCCTCCAGAGTTCCCTTCCCTGATTCCCAGCATTAGCCAACAGCCCTGGTGGGGCTTCATCCGGAGAAGACGAGGCCCCATCGCAAAGCTGCACTGTGCTCTCCGGCCGCGTGGCGAACCACGCCCACCTCAGCCACACGGAACCCCTGGAGGAGGCTCGGCGAAACCACAGAGCACTGCAAGTCACGGACCTTCCAGGTCACCTACCAATAGCCAGAGCCACAAAGGTCAAATCACAAACCCCAGTGGTCTGTGAATCAGGTCCCACACAAGTCCTGAGAGCCACCAAGGCCACAGACACCGAATCCACTTGACACGAGAAAGAGCCTGTTGACCCCGCACTGGGAACTGGAATACGACGCTTGCCCATTGGCCATCGTTACACAGGCCCCGGATCAGCCGTCAGGTTCCTGCCTTCTGACGAGAAGGGCAGCAGGACGCTCTTGAGAGAGAGTGACAGCCAATGCCCCTGGACGCACTTCCACAGCGGGGAAATTCCCCTCTCCACGCAGTCCCCAAGCCAGCTTCCAAGAGCGTGAGCTCTCTGACGTGAGCAAGGAGACGGTGCAGCCAGGCTGCCCTCCGCCACCTGCGGCCAAGCCCCTCCTGCCCTCCTGGGCTCTGTCCCAGGGATGGTTGGTGTGCAGCCAGCAGGTCAACCGGCCAGGAAGGGTAAGCCCCTCCCCCTTTCCGTTATTAGCCCCCCTTCACAGGTCCCCAAGATTCTTACTGGCCAGAATTACATTGCCCGTTTTTATCTGAACGACTTAGGAAAATGAAGCAGTATTGATTGGCTAGACTCTGCTTGGCACATTAAAGTCAGTTGAGGATCACTTCGAAAGTCTGAGTCCAGAGGCTGGGAGTGCAGCCTAGCGGTAGAGCGCTAGCCTCGCATGCATGAAGCCCTCCCTGGGTTCGATTCCTCAGCACCACATACATAGAAAAAGCCGGAAGTGGCGCTGTGGCTCGAGAGGTAGAGTGCTAGCCTTGAGCAAAAAGAAGCCAGGGACAGTGCTCAGGCCCTGAGTTCAAGCCCCAGGACTGGCAAAAACAAATGGAGTATCCATGTAAATGTAGATGTAAACATACACATACCTACCTGTTTATGTGTAGGCTGTCATTGATGTTGAGCTGATAAACCAAAGCGTTTGGAAGGCCCTGTCTTAGAACAATCCAGATCTCTCCACAGAGGCTGTGGGTAGATCATGCACAATGAGGGAGCTGGGGAGACCGGGCCCCAGAAGAAGGAAGCAACAGGAGCAGCCGCCGGTACACAGCAGCCTGGGAAGCAGAGGGAGAGACCAGCACCCGCTGACCAGAGCGGTAACGGGACTGAGAGCCAGGCTTCACAGGAAACACAGCAAGGCTAGGCGCCGAGTGGCGGACTGTGGGTCCCACGTTGGGTAGAAGGACACCATTTCAACCCAACAAATAAAGCAGGAACGGAAGGACGTAGATTGCAGGCAACGAACTAGACAGCTGACTTAACTTACGAACTAGAAGAGCAACGACAAGGGTCTTTACCATTGGATGAACAAGCAAGTCCATCTTAGCCAACAACCCGGTTTAGGTATTGATTTCGTGTGATGTGCTTTATGATGCTGCTGAAGTCATTATGTGGTTTTTAACACTGTGTGGCTCAGGGGACAGACCTGTTGAAGGCTGCCATCACCAAGATGCCTCTGTCATTGTCCCATCTTCTTAACCTGACGAAAGGAAATTCATATTTAGTGAAGAAGGAAATTACTTTGGGTATGTATCGTTCAAATCCTTGAGGATTATTGGCTAATTAGGAGCACAGTAATGTAAATTTGCCTTGTGTCAGGTTTTCAGGAACAGTAAAATAACATAATTAAGCAGTGCACAAAGCAGGTCACCTAACCTAGGCCTGGCTGCAAATGTCCAGGGAGGGCGCTGCAGGTAGGAGTCTGGAAGCTAAGGAAAGACACACACTGTGGGGCAGAAGCATTCCAAGAGCAGGAGAAAACACCCATATAACCTGACTGCTATTTCTTACAGAAAGTTTTCGTAGAAGAATTCCACTCGACAACTAAGTAAGTCCCACAAAGGAAAAAGAAGTTTGTTCTTTGCAGGGTGGGAGGAAGTAAGCAGGCAAAACTGGAATACACATTTTCTAGAAATGCAAGCTCTAGAAAAAGTAGAAAAATATATTTTAAGTGGCCTTTCTAGTCTTGACTGCTCTTTGGCTTGTGGTGGGTCACATCTGCAAAACTACCCGGAACGTAAAGCTTCAACCCAAACGGTCCATCCCAAATGACGCAGTCGACCTCAGTTCTTAAAGTAGAAGCCCTGTGTTGAGACAGACACTGACTGTTCTTTGCCAAATGATGTTATTATTGCACCCCTGAAGATGAAAGCAATTGTGGGTACCTCATCAAATTCTAAACAATTGAGAAGAGGTTTAAAATCAACCCCCATTTTTCTGTTTTACCCAGCTCATCTATGGAATAGGAAAGTAATATCTACCCCAACCCAGACAACTGTCACACACAACACGACCCCAGGAGCTCACAGGAGGTATCTGGTCAACCTCCCACCACCTTAAGAAGCGGTGTTCCTACCGCAGCCACCTCTCCAGAGTCAGGCACTGAAATACTCAACTCCACTTTTCATTCTCCAACTCAAAAGAGACAAAAGATCCATCGGCAACCGCTGGAATAGTGAAGGAAGAAAGGGCAGTGAACTGGGCGGAGGGGAGGGCGAGGCGTGAAGTCCTTGGGGGCAGATGTGTGAGCTATGTAGATGGGAAGCCAGAGGCAACCGTGACAGACTCAGAGAGCGAGGTGCTCCACAGAGCCCTTGAAAACCTAGTCTACAGGCCTTCCAACAGCATCCGCCAGCCCAAAGTCAGGAGTCCCCAAAGGGTGGCCAGGACCTCCTAGACAATGCAGCCTTTACCAGGGGGCTGAAAAGGGCTGAGGGTAGGGTGGAAGGAGAGGATGAAATTCTTCACGGTGCTGCCCGAGATTCTTCCCTACTTACAAACCAAACTAAGGTCCAGAACACAGGCTCTCCAAGGCGAGCACCGGGTCCAGCCACGCAGCCCTCCTGCTCCATGATGGCCTGATCGCCGCTGCTGTTTTCCAGTGTAATCCGGGTGCCTTGGAGGCCTTTACCAAGACCAATGAGAGGCGCTGCATGGGTACAGCCCCACCGCTACCCCTCAGGATCTTGTCCCCCACATTCAGACTTCAAAGCCGGCCTAGACTCTCAGCTCCATCATCGGCTCGCCTGTAAATGTAGTCCCGCCCCATCCCACTTGGGAGTGAGCTTCAAGCATCCCCCCACCAGCCCATCTGCTCCCTGCCCCCCCACCAGCCCATCTCCCGTCCCCTCTCCCCCCACCAGCCCATCCGTCCCCTCTCCATCCACTCTTGGGTTTCAGTGATCACAACTTGGTTGGGCTGTGCTGAGGGTCTGCTTAGGATTCCGAAATGCAAGCTAGGAGGAAAACCGATTGGAAAGCAAACCACTGACTTGCCCTCTCCAGAATAAACCAGTGCAAGCCCCAGACCGTCCATTAGAGAGTCGCACAAGACGCTTCCCGCACCGAGTTTCCAGCCCCCAGGTGAACACGCTGCATCGTCCGTATGGAATAAATCCACCACCGTAGGATTCAAGGATTCAGGCTGAGGATTTGCTCATTGGACCTTTTCTCCCATAAATTCTGCCTCCGGTGATATTTACCACCCTTTGAAAAGTGGGTCACTATATCCTCCTGCAGCAGCAGGACCAGAAGAACCAAACGAAACGGTCATTAGGTTGACAAAATGTCCCATACATCCATGTCAGTTCAGATGGGGGGAAAAAATAACCCAGATCTTCCTCGTGTCACCTTCCTGGATCCCTGACATCTGTCATAAAACTCGGGCCATATGTCTCTTCCTCCGGTAAGGAGAGTCGCCACACACCCAGAGCTGAGGTCGTGTCAGGAAGAATTATTGACTTAGAAGCGTATCGTCCCCCCACCTCGCTAATGATTCCCACAAATATATCCACTGATCGTCTTTTTTTTTTTTATGTGCTTTCCAGAAATTACTGGGAGACCCAGGGGGCCATTTGGGGGTTCTGTGCTTTGGGATTTGACAGGTAATGTTAATGAGCCTCCCATCCATATTTATTTCGGGATTTATTTATTTAGAGTGAAGTGTTCTGGTTGTGTGAGCCTTGCTGAGGGGCGGTGGAGAAGAGGGAGGGAGAGGTGGGGGGGTGGGGGGGAGGTGGGCGGCCCCCGCGGCCTCCACGAAGCGGCCTCCTCCTCCGAGAGCGCCCTTTATGCCCCCTTCTTCGGGGACCGCGTCCATCTGCCCTCCCGGTGTCAGGTTGCCCAGAGGAGAAAAAAATTAACCAAAAGCCAAATCAAATAAACGCGCAACTCATAAACTCTGCAGCTAAAACTTTCCCCCCGAGGGACAGTGACAGTGCTCGTCGAGGGGGAGGAAGAGGGGGTCCCCTCGCCGGAAGGACGCCCAGCACCCGCCTCCTCCTCGTCTCGTTACGGAGTTTATTCCCGGGGTCGGGCTGTGCGCGGTGCCCCCCTCACCTGGGGTCAGCGCCCACCCACGGAGGGCGGGGCCCCGCCCCAGCTCCGGGAGGGAGGCAGGGGACCCCCCCACACAGGGAGGCTGGGGAAGGGGGGGGCTGGGAGGCACGGGTGGGAGATGCCCGCGTCCTGACGCACCGCACCCCCGCCTGGCTGGGAGGCGGGGAAGGAAACCTCGCGTCCCCATCGCCGACCCCCAAGGTCGCAATGTGTATTCGACCCAAAGCCAAGCGTGAATCGGTCTTCTGAACACCAGGCCCGAGGCTCCCACGGCTCCAACCCCCAGGAAGAACCCCCGGGTGGAAACGCTGAAAGTATGTGCTCTTGGGGTGTCTTTCAAGCATTCACTTTACACGGGCCATATTCCGCATGCATCTGTGGGAGACGGGGGGGGGGGTGGAATTTTAACCAGCACAGCCGGGGGACCCGATGGAGGGCATGCCATCGGAGCCAGCAAAATAATGGAGCACTTCATGCCCCCAGCCACCCGGGCGAACTACAGCCTTATTCCACAAAACTCACAGAACGTCATTTACAGAGCTCCATCTTGTGGCAAAGGGCACCGCTCCCTGTACCCCTTCTCCCCAAATGACTTGGGGGTACGAGGTGAGAACCAGGAAATGCTGGTGGTGACCGCCTTGGACCCTGAGTTGTTTAGGTTTTAGTTTAGTGTTGTTGGGTTTTGGGGTTTGTGTTTTTTTAACCTGAAAGAAGCCACAAAAAGCTGACAGGGCAATTAAAAAAACAAAGATGTGGAAATTTTATTTAATCTGCTTTTAGATGGTTCATTCAAACTCAATTAACAGATTAGCGAAAAATGCGGTGTAGGTCTGTTTGCTGAAGCTCTGATCACAAAGGAGAAAGTGGCAAAGACAAGCCAAACTGGCTCCTAACCACAGAAGCCAGCCACCGTCAGAACTGGGGCTGACCTCCCTCGGTCTTACTGCCAGCCAAGAGGTACCCCATCCGCCAACTGTGACTTCCAATTGTCTTTCATAGGAGACATTTGTAAATGAACCCCTAGGAGCAAATGTATACACTAAAACGTCAGACGTTAAAGTGCATTTCCACCGACTGAGAAAATGGGTTTTCTGCAGCATCTTTGAGATGAGCGTTTAGAGCTCAGAATCTAACACTTCCAGTCTATTGAGTGAGCCCTGCACTCATGTAGCTGTTTGTTTATTCATATATATGTTTCCAATCTGCAAAAGTACTGAGTTCTGGTAGGTGTCACTCGTAACCTACAGGCAACCGTCAGCCAATTCTGTGATCCCCTCTGCAGGGAGAGAAATCCTAATTTCACAGAGTGTTGATTGCAAGTAATAACTAACAAGAAACATTTTTGATGGGGGAAATCATTTTTAATGGACTCTATTTTTTCAAATAGAAATTCCAGAGTCTAGCCTTCCCCGGGTTGCACCATCGACATGTCTGTGCTTTGTGCCCTGCTTCCTGGGGCAAGTAAAGAGGTGTTGCTACAGTAATGGAGGTTCAATTAGCACTAGGATAAAACGCATTACTCCACATGCACTATGGGGCCCGGGAAGCCGAGAACGGGTTTGAGAAACTATTGTTCTTATGTTTGTAAAATAAGAAGGGATGAGGCCCTGTCAAAATATGTCTTAATAACTATGACTCTGTTAAGCTAGGCTTTTTCTCTTCCCGCACAGAGAGCCACAGAATTGTGGGTGTCGCTGTAGGCTCAGAGTAACCCAGCCCGAGAAGAAGGGTGTCGGCATGCCGTGCTTGCTTATCATATACATGGGGACTAGATTTCCACTCGTGTTTTGGTCTCAGTCGCCAGAAATTCCAAGCCTCTTCCTAAAAGACATACGCGCACAGGCGTGCATCACACGTGCGTGGATGGCTTCCTCCAGAAGGAGACATCTCAGGTCTGCACCGGCCTTGCTTCACGGACAAAAGACGAGAGCAAATGAAGGAGAAGGGAGAGGAGAGCTTGCAGTGCGTCTGTCTGTCCTACCCCCCCCCCCCCATCGCAGTTCCCCAGGCCTCCTCGCGTGACCTTTCACATTTTAAAAACTCCTGCAATACTCTATGTACCTGCTTCTCTTGACTCATTTTGCTTCTCTGTCACAAATACGTTTGAATTTCCATTAATGGGAACAATATTTTGGGGTGTGTTTTTTCTATCCGTTGCTTGGGGTGAGGGAAGAGCAAAACTTTACCCTCGGTGAGCATAAAGCGGCATTAGACAAAATAAGAGCAAGCATCTGTACGCTACGCAGGAAAGGCCTGCCTCGATGGAAGACACACGAGAAGGGGGAGACGAGGAGGGGCAGCCTCGGCCCAGGGCGCCGCAGAGGCCCGGGCCTCGCCATTGCTCCCGCGGAGCAGGAAGAGCAAGAGCCGGCCGAAGGCCGAGTGCCGCTGGGAGGAAGGGCCGCGGCCAGCAGCAGCGTCCTGGTGCCGGCGACCGGGCGGGCCGGGCGTTAAGGGCTCAGAACGGGACAGAGAGGAGAAGACAGGCCGAGCTTCCCTTCCCAGGAAACAGAAGCCGCGAAAACACAAGCTTCGCGGAAAGAAGCTGGGCTGAGACTGGAGATCTACCGAGTCCCGAGAGAGGGCAGAGGGCGAAGACAGAGCCCGCCGGTGGGGTCCCAGCCGGCCCCAGCCTCCGCCCTCCGCCACCTTCCATCAGGCCCGGCTGCCATCTTGGCATTCACCGTCCCTGACCTGCTGGGCCACTGTCCTCCTAGCACGCCAGGGGAGATGCGGGGAGCACTTCTTGAGCAGATCCCCCAAAGCCAGGGACACCCAATCTGCTCATGCAAACGTAGGCCACCCCATTAAGGCTGAGTCTTGGATAAACAGCAAGTCACTTCTAGTGTGCGCAGATCCCTTGCCACCGCTGAGGCATGCTCATACCAAACCGTGCACCGTTCATCTGAAAGGCGAGCGTGGCGAGGGATCTGCTCCGGCAGATCGCAGGCAGGTCAGTCTTCCATCGTCTTCTGACCCAAGGGAAGCAGCACTGGGAGGCGCTGACAAATGTCCGGCACACACCCTTCCAGGGCCAGGCCGTGAGGGCCGTTCCGTCTTCTTCCAGCACATTCTCTCCCATTGCCTCCTCAGATGCTCCCTGCAGAACTGGGGCGTGGGTCATCATTATCCCCACGTCATGGACAAAGGAAACTTGTCACCAAACTCGAAGTGACTTAGGAACGTTGATGACCGAGCTAGGACAAGAGTCCTGAATCTGAGTCCAGGGCTGTCTGTTTAAAAGAAGAAATTAGGGCCCGACCATCTTCAACTACAGAACCCATCAATGCTGCCATGTTGTTGTTTTTCACAATTTGAACCCAATAGAAGAAAAATGACAGTATTCCAGGGATGTCAGCCTCTGTGTCCAGGCAAGGTGAACACAGTGTCTATAACAGAAGGGCCACCGTAGCAAGAGGAGGCCTAGCCCAGAGTGTGCAAGCTCCACACCCCTCTGTAGGCCAAATGATTAGAATAGAAATAATTTGAAAAGAAATTTCCAAATGAGATACACTCATTATTCTCATTTCCACATTCCAGATCTATTAATTGAGCTGATAAAGTGGTCTTTGTCCGGGGTGCATAACTGTATAGAATTCTCCTGCTATCAAAGCTTTATTTCCTTAAAAGGCAAAGATAATATGGGCTGGGTATTCTTTCCCTACACATAATTCATTTAAGTCAGAAATGTTCTCAAATGGTTTCTTTTTTTCCTGCTCTCCAAGTTTACGTGCACCATGATCCAAGAAGATATAAATTACCACTGGGAAAGGGGGTAAGTCTGCTTCCTCCTGTGACACAAACACTGAGATTTCATTTTCCTGATACTTTTATTTTGCTGCTAATAAAATTGGGTGGTTAAACCTCCATGGTAGAGGATGAATATAACACTAGAGTTAAGCTTTAGCGCCAGCAAAAACTCTATTAAAACGTTGCCCCAGAGAGGTGAATTTGAATTCTGGCACTGTCGGTCCAGTTGGACCTGGAAACTAAGGAGAACGTCCTAAGTCTTGCTGAACAGCCCACACAGAAGGATTTTTTTCCTTTAGACTAATTTCCTCATGGAGAAGGGGGGGGGGGGAAGAGGATGAAAGCCTCAAACCCCTGAGCTGACTTAGGAGAAGTGAGCTCGGAAGAGGCAGAGCAGAAGTCAAAAGCTTTTCACCAGCCTCCGGACAGAAGCAAGTCCCCCCACTCCCGTGCCAAGTGGGGTGGGGGGGGCGGGGAGGGGGAAGAAGGCATCTGTGACCTGGACCCAAATGCACCGCACTACAAGAGCTGTTTACAAAAGGATAGACGCACCCTAGTCTGGAGTAAGCCAGTATCATTGAACAGTCATGCACCAGAGCATGGCACACCTGGGTTCTAGAATCTTCATACAGCAGGCTTAGTCCATCAGCCACTAGCCACCTGAGCCATTCTGTGCATCCACAAGACGTAAACCATAGCTCAAGGTGATTGAAAAGGTCACATCTTAACAAAGCATATAGGTACCAAAGCACTGTGGGAATCTTGGCATGGCTGTCAGAAGGCAGCTCACAAATACAATAAATGCTTTCAATCCAGCATTTGTAGACTTAGCCACCTTAATATTAATGCTAGAAAATCCCCTTTAAAATGGGCTGGGGCTAAAAAGTCATTTGCATACTCAATTGGAAATATAATATTCACCATATCAGCAAAATGTCAAGAATTCTAAAGAATCAACATAACAAACATTATTTTAAGTAGCCTCAGATTGCATTTTATATCACATAACCAATAGAATAAAATTAGCAAAAAAAAAAAACAAAACCAAAACCTGTTACAACTGGTGAAATTTTGAAAGAACTCCTGTAACAGACCTGAAAAAGAAAGGTCTACCTAAGAGCAGGAACAAATAAGAAGCAGGTAATAACTGACAGCCAGGTTATCAAACTTGTTCTGGTCTTCAAGAGACTGTACTAACAATATTCATGTTACAGAATGCTTGCAGGACCACTCTTCACTATACAATTCACCACACAATCAATGAATTTAGCAAGGATGTGTTTAAGAAGAGAGTACTGAGGATTAGGAGCAGGTTTGAGAAATGAAATGGAGGATAAGCTAACAAATCTATCAGAAAGAAGATCAACAACTTAAAATTTAAACCAATCTTGAGCATATATTTGAACTTGGATATGCAGAAATGGTGCACAGGTCCCTGAGGTTCAATGATACACTCAGAGGATCAACAGCCCTATAGACAGTTAAATTACTCAGAAAGCCAGGGAATTTATCAAACATGAATTTCAAAGTGGATTCTGGCCTCCAGGAAAAATGGAAGTGCCCATTAATGTACACACAAAATAAATCTCTGCAAGCCCTCTCTACTATTTAGTTTTTGATCATAAATTAACTAAACGTGTTTTTTTTTTTTTAAATTTACGTTATGGGGACAAAGAGTCCTTTTGCCTTGGCAGGAGTGATCTGGGTCCAAGTTGTGGACAACTATTTACAAATACTAAAAATATAACTGTTGGCCCAAGAGATGCAACACAAAGCAGTCATCTGAGCCTCTCACACCTCTGGGTACTTTGTTTATAACCAACTCTAATTTGAGAAGGCTAACCCTAAGTGGGTTTCACACAGAGAGATTTCCACAAACCCATCACGTGCTAAGAATCATTGCAATCGCTCTGCTACGACTTGTCAGAGCGAAGGGGCTGGAATAGAACGGACATTAGCCATGCATGCCTACAGGAGTTCTCAGCCATGTATACAGTACAGAGCTCATAGCCTCAACATTTAGCTTATTGATCCAAAGCAATGTTCACTTTGTCCATGGCTGACAGACGATTTGTCAGGTAACAGCGCATTTCATAGCACAGGCTGCTCAGAAACCACAGGTCAGGAGCCCGAAACGCACCCAAGGAAGAAGGGGGACCGTCAGACACTCGGCTTCGGGCACGGGCCAGGCGGTCAGGAGGCACCTGGGAACTGTACTCCGCGCTCCTCTCGACCGGACCCGGTTCCCCCCGGCTCCCCCCGGCTCCCCACTGACCGGATCCTCCGCATGCGCCAGGACAGCCAAGCAGGTCCGGGTGCGAACGCACGGCGCGGCGAGCCCAACCAGCTCCCGTGGGCGCGCGTGGCAGGGCAGACCGCGGGGAGACCCTGGCGCGGGGTCTTGCACACCGGCGTCGGGGCGTCCCCAGGGCCGGCGGCCTTGCCGTGGGTGTCCATCCTCTAAGACCCCATCTCTTTAACGACCCCTTTCCTAGCCCTGCTTCTGAGGTGCTGGCGCCAGGGCTTCGCCTCGCGGAGTTAGGGGGCCACGCATTCTCGCTCTCCTCCGTGGGTTACCTGACCGGCCTCCCAACCGGCAACAGCCGGCGCCCGGAGCGAGGGCCACGGCGCCCAGGCTCGGAAGGGATCCGAGGGGATTCCTCCCCACGCCCGCGCCCGCCCGTGGGCGTATTTCACTGGCGACCCCTCTCCTCCGGGCTCCGGAGCCTTTGATCCTCTGCCTCAGTCTGCACCGGAGGCTGGGGAGGTATTAATCAATGAGTGCGGATTAATTTATGAGATGAGCAGACGCAGAGTAAGTTTCCCAAGGTCACCCAGCTAATTACGGCCCAAGTCTTGGGACCGGGAGAACGCGGTGTTCCCCGCACCCCTTCCTGGCCCCTGTGTAATAAAGGGAACATGATTTCACAGCAGATCCCTCAACCTAAAATGCGTTTATCATCGTGCAGAAGTTATGACCCCGGCCTTCCCACCAGAAGATCGTATCACAAGAAAAAACACACGTCGCACAGGTGGCTAGCATGATTTATTCCATTTTCCCCATCTCATGTATTAGGAAGTGCCTCTGCCCAGGAAAAATTTCTAAATATTGAAAACATATGTACATAGGACAAAGCTCGGGGAAGAAAAGGCTTTGTATAATCCATCACACATAATAAATGTTTTTTCTTTAACAAAGACTATAATGTGAACTTGCCACATTCATCAAAAGTGAATGTGGCATGATTCTGTATAATTAACCAGGAAGTGATATTACAAGTGATAAATATCAAAGACAGTGAAGGGAAGAGAACCAGCGCTGACCCTGCGTGCTCTCTACTAGTGTGGGTTTTGGATGGTCCACAATGCAATTATTACCCAGTTAATTGAAGGATCAAGTGGCCCAAGGATTAATAATTAGTCTTGGAGTGGCCTGTTCCTCGGAGGTCTGAGAAGCGACTACCAAGGTCCCTGGCACCCGCCCCGGCTCCTCGCTCCCCTGAGAGCTTACTGTGTCCACAAAGCTTCACATCTCCCTTCCGCACAAAGAGCCATCCCTGCTGAAAAGGAGCCCTGGAGACGTTTCCGGGGAGGCATGGTGAAGACACACCTTGACTTTGTGAATGCAAGCGTCTCCCCCACACTTGTCAGCACACAGACTGTGCCGGCCCATCCTCGTGGACACCCCAGCCCGGGCACCTCCAAGAGGGACGCTGCCCTCCCTCCCCAGAGGGCGGGGCCGATGGCCCCTCATCTCCCCCCCTCCTCTGTCTTGCGGGCGCCATGTCTCTATAGACCTCCAGTGTGAAAGAGTAACCCAGAAGCAAGCACTCCCAAGCCCAGGATCAACCCCTGGGGCCAAGCGCTCTCCTTTATTTATTATTCCTGAGAGAGAGAGAGAGAGAGAGAGAGAGAGAGAGCACCAGCGCTCCTATGTCCACTAATGAGGTCTCATTGGTTACAGACCGATTTGTACCTTTGGGGAGCAGCACCTTCCACACCCATTCAAGAGGGCTCTGAAGGGCTGGGGAGCCCCCCGGGGCCCAAGCAAGACCCCCCCTCACCCCGGCATCACTGAACAGTCTCCTCAGTAGCATCAGGTTTCATGCCAAGACCAAACCAGAATGAACGGCATCCTGGCAGTGCTGAGTTTTATGTCTTGTTTTTATTTCCTTGCCTTGTCTTTCAGTGTAAACAGTCCATGTTGTTCTAAGAGGTCAGCTTTATATGCCGGAGCAACACCAAACTATTTAGTTTTAAAATGACACTACTGTTTAAGACCCCGTAATCTTCGGAACATATGATTTACTGTTGTGACACTCCAAAGGACTCATTTCATACCTCCAAGAAAAAGTAGGCAAAGTGTTAAATAAACATGAAGTCTGCGCCTTGTTTTCTTTCCAAAAGTGCAAACACTGTTACTCTAATGATTAAATACTGCTCAACACACAACCAGCTGACTGTTTCACAGTCGCTTCTTTCCTGTGGCTTCATTTCATGTATTAATTATTTTGTGTTCAGACAAAGGCTTTAATTAGGAGTCATAAAGGGTTTCTGAGGAGTGAATAAGTAGTTTTCATCCACATTAAACTGATAATAAACAGACGTTTCTAGAACAAAAAGCTGCCTGTGTGCAAGCCTTAACTAAGCCAGAATCTATTAACCACTAACTAAACTGAGTCTCATAAAATATTGTTTGGGGATGTTACATGACAGTAAAAATGATTCAGATTGCCTTTAGGTCCTTAAAGAGGAAATAAATTAATTGAAGTTTGGTAGATATTAAAGGTTGAAACTTGTCTCTGAATGTGAAAAATTCAACCAATATTATCCTAAGCTCCTAACACTGATTATTAAAAATTGTTTGATGCTTTGAAATGACAGTACAAAAGCAAAAAAAAAATGGAAATAGAATGGCTTTTTAAGAAGAAGAGGCAAACGGATGTGCACTTGATTACAATGAATCTGGGGGTGGTGGGGGGGCATGAAAACAGAAAGTTAATTCTGCGCTTAAGCTCCAGCCGCACGTGGCTCCCCTAGCCCCGGGGCTGCGTGCTGGGCGGCCCCCCCGCACTCGGCTCCCCTAGCCCCCGGGCTGCGTGCTGGGCGGCTCCCGCACTCGGCTCCCCTAGCCCCCGGGCTGCGTGCTGGGCGGCTCAGCAGGGGCGGGCGATGCGATCTGCCCGGAGGCGCTCAGAGGCCGGGCTCCACCACCGAGCAGCAGCCTTCACCTGGGAAGCCGGCCCGCCGCCCGCCATCTCCCCGGACTGCCAGGCCACACGGGCCAGGGTGGGGCCACGGCACACCCAGAGGTCCTGAGACGCCGAGCCCGAGCCACGGGATGCGAGCACAGGCAGAAAGAAAGGAGCCTGTCCTCCCAGAGAGGCCTGAGAGGAGACGCCCGGCTGACGCTCAGACTTCCTGCGTGATGTGCACTCGCCTCGCCCGCCGTCGGGGGGCGCTCTGCTCACCATCTCGCCCGGGAGCCGGGGCTCGCGCCTGTCATCCTCGCTGCTCAGGAGGCTGAGATCTGAGGATCCTGGTTTGGAGCCGGCCAGGAGAGTCCGTGAGGCTCTTCACTCCGGTAAATGACGCAGCAAAGCCGGAAGCGGCGCTGCGGCTCAAGTGGCAGAGTGCTCGCCTTGAGCAAAAGAAGCTCAGGGACAGTGCGCGGGCCCTGAGTTCAAGCCCCGGGACTGGCAAAAAAAAAAAAGAATGAGGAGTTGAGGACAGGTTTTGTACAGGATATGAGAGTCTTCCGCTGCTAGGCTAACTGTTTCCTTATTTAATGTCTGAGCAAAGTAAGCCCAGCTTCGTGGTGTGTGAGAAGCAAGCCCTCCCTCCCGGGCCCTGGGACCGCAGGAAGGACTTGATGAGATGACACGGACGACTCCACCCGGAGCCCAGCTCAGCCGCGGCCGCGGCTCAGGCTCTCCTGGCGGCCCTTTGCAAGGCAACGGTGGCCCAGGCCCCGCGGTGCAGTCCTCCGGACCCGCTGCTCAGGGCTCTACACGCGTCTTGCATTCAGAGAGAACAAATGAGGGGAAAGACTAGAAACAGCCCGAGCCACACCAGGGGAGGGCAAGGGAGAGGGAAAGCAGATTCACCAGGAACGAAGCCCAAGTCATAGGGGCACGCGTGTGGTAGAAAACAAGCCTCCCTGCCCACTTCCCTTTCTTTCGCAGTATTGGGTCAAACTTGGGGCCTCACAGTTATTAGGCAAGAGCTCTGTCGCTTCTCCGCTTTAGTTGATTACGTTTTTATATGTTTTTGTGGGTCGTGGAGCTTGACCTCAGGGCCCAGGCGCTGGCCCTGCGCGTTTGCACTCAAGGCTCGTGCGCTCGACCACTTTGAGCCACAGCTCCACCTCTGCTTCTCCGGTGGTTCATTGGAGGTGAGAGTCTCGCGGGCTTTTCTGTCCAAGATGGCTTTGAAGGGCCGTCCTCAGGGCTCAGCCTCCTGAGTAGCTACAATTAGAGATGTGACTCGGTAGTGCCTGGCCCTTTAACTAAAAAAAAAAAAAAAGATTTCATGCTTTCTCCAAGTTGGCTTGAGTCCTCCACCCCCCACCTCCTCTTCCTGCCGTCTACCCAGGATTGCAAGTGCACGTCATTCCACCCAGACATTGCGCTTTTGTTTTCAGACTGTGTTTTTTGAGACGGAGGCCCCCTAAGTCTTGCCCGGGATGGCCTCCAATCATGATCTTCCCCTCTCTGCTTGGCATGTGCCTGCGATTATAGGTATATACCACCACTACCGTGCCTGGCCTCCTTTGAAAACCTTTGTGTTGCATGAATAGTCCATTTAAGATGGAACACCAGAAGAAAAATTGCCTACAGTTAAAGGGGAAAATCTTTGCACCTGCCCTCAACTGGAGAGAGAATAGATTCCATGTGAGAAATGTTATGATGATAGACCAAGGTGAGGGGGAAGAGAGAGGAGAGCGATGGTGGGGGGGGGGGGTAGGAGGAAGGAGAGGGCAAAGAAGAGGGAGAGGGAGAGGAGGAGGGAGGGGGACAGAGGGAGAGAGGGAAACTGGGAGAAAGAAAGCGCAAGTCTGACGGAGAGGCAGCCACGGCTCGTTCTGTTCACGCCGAGACCTGGCAGACGCGAAGCTGCTGTCTTCTCCGCGTCTGTGAGATGTTCACGGCCGAGCCCGAGCCGAGGAGCGACATCTCGCTCACGGGAATGGAGAAGAACTGAGCCGAGGAGGCCCGGGCACGGTTCGAAACTCAGCGCAGAGGCCAGAAAGGGACGCACTCAGGACGCGTCTGCTGCGGGGCCCGTGGCACTGCGTCCCCAGTGGGGTGGAAGCGTCCGTGGGTCCTAGCACACCAGCGTGGAGCTCCACGGATTCCACTTGGGTGGACGCAGCTGGAGCCAGGTGGTTCCGGAACGTTCCCGCAGCCCGGGCCCTCCCACGGATCCTCTGGATGCTTGGGATGCTTCCCTAACGTGAAATTGCAAACATGACTGCCGAGCATGCGAGCAAACTTTCATACCAAGTATGCCAATTACAGGCTTGTCATTTTCCCTTTGTAAACCCCAAGTTTTAGCCATAAAAAATGTGCTTATGATACAAATTTTTGAGCTCAAAAGGACCAATTTGTGGGGGCAGGGGGGTGGGGGGAGTTTGCAAACATCTTCTGAGATGTCTTAAGGGAAAACAATCACATACAAATCAGGCATTACTGGTTTTGATCATAATTCAATGATCTGTGTGTCTCCAAATTATTTCTAAATTTAAAAAAAAATCCCTTGAATTGTAAGATAATCCTTTCAAGCATTATAGGTAGAGGGTCTCTTAAGAGACAGAATGTGATAGATGTGATAAAGCCTGGGGAGAGGAACAAAGATTTTAAAACTGATGCAAATAGAGGATGCAGGAAGTGGTTGAGAAGAACCCGAAATTTATGGACGCCAGAGTCTATCCCTCCAAAAAGCTGTGCTCAGGCGCCCCAACGCTGGACACGGTGGGAATAATAGATTTTGAACCCAAAGTGAGACGTACCTGCTATTAAGAACACGAGACTATCTTCTCCACACGATTGCAATGGCTGTTTCTTCTGCATGTGCTGATGATACAGTTATGCCTTTCCCCTAACAGCCAAGCACTCTAACTCTGCCACCTTGAAGGACGGGAGGTCTGCGGGGAGATGTAGAATCAAGAGGATGGACACTGAGTTACAGTTCACAGAAATTTGCAATGGAAGTGTGTGATGATGGAGAAAGAGATGGAGGGACGTGGAGAGCTGTCCCAGCTTCCAGGGTGACAAGTGGGTCAATGAAGTCAGCGACACTCGCAGAGGAAAGTGTAAGACACCGGGATCAAGGGAACCCCTCTCCGGGGTGGCACGATTTCTAACTCACGCTGTCCTCGGGTGAGGAGCCGGGCATCTGCCCAGCACCCAGGAGCCCAGCAGCTCAGAGGTGAGGGGACCGGACGGAACCCACCCTTCCCTTCGCAGACTGCAGTCCTTCAACGGGCAGGCTGGGGTGAGTGCACTCTGACCCCGGACCCTGCATGGCAGCTTTCGAAGCCTTGACATCTGGCACGCTAGAAACTCAGAGTGCAGACGACAGCTCCAGGAGGTGGCCAGGGCGGAGGGAAACAGCCCAAGGACTCTCTCCCTAAGTTGGGGTCTCAGAGGATGCGGTGGCGGGGCGCCTGCCCCTCCTCCCAATGACAGAAACCCTCACCCAGCTTCCACCCATCCTTGCAAGGCAGGTAAGCTCTGACTCTGAGTTGGGCACCGGGTTTTCTTTTAAAATGAAACCTCCAGTCTTCCTGACACTGTCCTCTTGCACCCGAGACAGCAGGAAAAGAGAAAGGGCAATTGGAATTAGTGGACAGTGCTCACCCATCCAACAGCCCCTCCCATGTGTCCTTCTCTGCACCTCCACGTCCATGGGGCTCAGTCCCGGAGCAGGGTGAATCCGCCAGCCAGGAGCGACAGCAGCAAAGCCCCCCCCCCCCCCCAGAGCCCCACGGCCTAGAAGAGGGAGCGGACCTTGAGGACCGGGCCGGCGCTGTCTCCACGTGCGTGGACGCTGTGGGCAGCAGGACGCAGCCGGTGTCCCACACGCAGGCCCCCGCCCCTCACAGCCCGCTGCGCCTGAGTCTAAAACGCCCCCGAGGCTCGAGGCTCCGGGGCTTGCGTGGCAGGCTCTGAGGGCAGGCTGGGAGTCCACGGTTAGAGCTTCACCAGTGGGCAGATCCACGGAGGAGTCGGGCGGAGCGGAGGGTCCGGGGCCAGGCTCGTCCCTTCCTGTCCAGTAGGAAGGACAGCTTCCGTCTCCCGTCACCGGAGGAGCCGCCACACAGCAGAAGGAAGTCCTTCCTCCCCCACCTTGCCCTCGCCAGTACTGTTGTCGCAGGGACACAGGCTGGGTAACGAGACAGGTGCCCGAAATGAGGCCCATTCACAGGTGACACGGCCCAAGCGGGAGGGGAAAGAATGGCCCGAGGCTCCACACCAGCCCCGACGTGGATGTGCTCCGAGACAGCAGGCCACACTCGAGCCGGGCGCGTGGTGGGGAGGGGCGGGCGGGGCGGGCGGGGCCGGGCATGCCACTCTCCGTGCAGGGTGGCGGGGTGCCGTGCAGCCCACGTCCTCCCGGACGCTGCCGGCCGGGCGCAAAGCCCCCCACACCCCGTGTCCTAGCGCCCAGAGCCTGGGAACGTCGCCGTCGCAGCCAAGATGACCCCGCAGATACGATCACGTTAAGAACCTTGCGGTGGATTATCCCGGATTATCTGGGCGGGCCCTGAATGCAATCACAAGGGTCCTTTGGGGACGGGAGGGGGAGGACACGTCCCTCGCCGGACAGGGACGATCCCTGGCCGGAGCCCACAGACGGGCCCCCTGCCGACACCTGTTGACCGCACGACGTCTGGCTCCCGGAACCCGGGTGAGGACATTTCCTGTTGTGTGGCGCCACCAGCTCGGGGTGAAGGGTGACAGCAGCCATCAGGCTGCTCAAGAGTCAGCTCACCGTCGCTGACGCGGGCGGCCAGTCAGCCGGGGGGGGGGGGAGGGGGGAGGGGGGGAAGGGGGGAGGGGGGCGCTGCCGGCCCGCCCCCAGCGTTCCCTCCCGCGGCTCGGCCAGGCACCGGCGGGCCTCTCCAAGCCGCCCCAGCGCCCGGAGCGCGGGCCAGACCCAAGGCGGAAGGCGGGGTCTCTCCAGAGAGAGCGGAGCCCGAGGCCCGAGGCCGCCGGGAAGATGGCGGCTCTGCCAATTTGCTCACCGCTTCCAAACCACACTCCAGCCTAACTCTGCCTCCCCCTGCGCCCCGGGAGCCTGGACCGGCACGGGTGTGCGCAAGGCCCCTCCAGGGTGCGGGGACGCTTGCAGAGGCAACCGCACAGTTAACTCGCTGGGGAGGACACGGTCCGCAACCAGGCAGGGGGAAGCCCGGAGCGCGGCTGCCCCGTCCACGCAGCACACTTGCCGGAGTCCCAGCCGTGAACTCCACTGGCAATCCTGCTTCTAGCTCACGGGGATGGGGGGGGGGCATCTGGCTCAGGCATCCTGACGGGGTGTCCTCGAGGGCACCCCCACACTCGACAGTCAAGGTGCAGTCAGGAATAAGAATGAAACATTCTCCAATAAGCAACCCCCAGGCGTGAAGCGCCCGGAGCCCGAGCGGCCGGCTTGCGGGGAGCACGGGCGTGCCTCCGCGCGACACGCGCACGCACGCCTCCCCACGCACGCGTGGGAACGGATCCCGTCGGCGACGCGGAGGCAGACGGTGCCGAGGGAGAGGCTGGTTCCTTGAACGTCAAACTCGGCCTGGACGACGACGTCAACGGGGCGATGGCGGAGCAGAGCGGACAGGGTTGCGAGGACAAAGCGCAAGGGCGGCGAGGGCTCCCCACGAAACCACAGGGCCAGCCGGCTTGTCCCGGGAGGGAACGGGGAGCGAGGAAGCAGACGCCGTGGGGAGGGGAAACGGGCCCGCGCTGTGAGAGGAGCAGACACACAGTGGACTCTGCGTCCAGTGGAGCCGCCGTCCAGTGGCACAGAGGCGGCTGCAGAAGGCGGGGGGGGGGGGGCCGGGGGGGGCGGCGCTCCGTCGGAACCGGGTAACACAGACCGTTCTTCCTCTTGAGCGCAGCGGGGCTGCGTGCTTCCTCTCCCTCCACTCCGAGGAGGAGCCGGACTGGGATCAAGGTCAACGCCGCGTCAGCCACACTGGAGGAGGAGGAAAGAGAAAGCAAGGAAGACGAAGATCGTGACTGTCCACACCAGCCACGAAAGCGCGGCCCCTCCCGCTCGAAGGAGCCTCCACCGGACTTCCGACGCGTGAACCCCACGGAGCTCAGAGCAAGGCCCCGCGCAATGAGGACAGCAGTGCAGACCCGCTGCAGACGCAGGATGTAAAATACGTGTGCTTGAATACGTGTGCTTACACGCCATAAGGTCAAATAAAACTCCTAACGTCCCCGTAAGTCATGAATAAAACCAAACGGGGAAAGAAACACGTGGAAGAGACCAGAGCTTAGAAATAGAACATACCGTCACGGGAATGTTGAGCGCCTGGACTCTCAGCGGTATGCAATCCAGAACAGAGAGGACCAGAGGAAGGAACTGACACACCCATGGCATTCAGAGAGCAGCGACAATCTTTTTTTCAACAAAATTAGACAAACATCTTTATAAAAGAAAGTACAGAAAAGCAATGCCAAATCCCCAAGGTGGCAGTAAGTCTGTGGTAATAGAGACAATATGGGAGGACATTACTCTGTCAATTAAATCCATAATGTAACCCATCCCCTGTAGTATAAAAGGTAAATACTGAGCCAGGCGCTGGTGGCTCATGCCTATAATCCTAGCTACTCAGGAGACTCAGATTTGGGGATCGCTGTTCAAAGCCAGCCCGGACAGAAAAGTGTATGAGACTCTTATCTCCAATTAATCACAAAAAGCTGGAAGTGGAGCTGTGGCTCAAGTGGCAGAGCACTAGCCTTGAGCACAAAAACTCAGAGACAGCGCCAGGGCCCAGAATTCAAGCCCTAGGACCAGAAAAATAAAGGGGGGGAGGGGGGAGACTGGCCATGTATGGCTATTTCTCTATCCATACAAAACTGCTCACTTTACAAAATGGAGCCCCCACGTACTTGGAGCTCATACCTATAATCCTAGCTATGCAAGAGGCTGAGACCCAGGAGACCCAGAAGACCACAGTCCAGAGCCAACGTGAGCAGGTAGAGTCTGTGAGAGCTCATCTCCAAAATAATTTTCAAAACTGGGGCTGGATGCATGGCTCAAGCGGTGGTAAAGCATTAGCCATGAGCAAGAAAAACAAGCAAGCATGAGACCCCGAGTACAAGCCCAGCACCAGCTAAATAGAGAAAAGTAAAGAAAGAAAATGGTGTGCTAGCTAGCTATACTAACAAAAATACCATTTAAGGCAAAAGGTATCACTACCTATAAACAGTAACATTAAATCTCAGGAGAAAATGATATTTAAGAAAAAGAGACACAGTTAACAGTTCCAGGATCTAACACCAAGTTTGAACTGACAGTATTACAGAGGTCAGGCTTTTAAATCTACAGTTATATTTGTAAACTACAGTCTAGAAATAATCAGCAACTTCCTTCCCTGACAAAGGATTCTTGTCAAGGTCTACAACACGCACACCATACTTAAGCAGGAGACTTCAGAAGGTCTTGTTAACACCAAGGATAACTTACTACGTCGATTAGGATTGTTCTGGAGGTTCTAGCCAATGCAATATGAAGTGAAAAATAATTTCGTGTTTTAAAAACAGCAAGGGAAGATGGAGTAGCCTGTTTGTAGACTCGAGATGATAACCTATAAATAAGCATTGGAAGGAGAGAATACGGTAATTCTCTGTGGTGGGCAGAATAACAGGCCCCAAAGACGCCCATTCTTAGAACCCAGGCCTGTGGGTCTGCTCACTACGCGGAAAGGACGACTTAGATCAAGAGTCTTTGTGATCTCGCTACTATCCTGGATTGGCAGAGGAGAGGGCACTCTAACCCTGTGGTCGTGGGAGGAGTGGAGGGGGTGCAGCCTTGCTGTCTCTGAGTGCAGGGAAGGGGACTCGAAGCCACAGCACGTGAGCAGTCCCTGAAGGGGGCAGGAGACAAGTAGACAGCGCCTCAAAACCTTCATTTCTGCCAACTGAGACTCACATCAGACTTCTGACCCACAGAGCTGTAAAATAGTAAGTTCATGTTGCTTTAAGACATTAAGCTTGAGACATTTCTACGGCAGCAGTAGAAATCTAACCTAGACACTCAAATCAGCAAGTAAATTCAAACATCCAATCACACACTAAAAAAGCAAACACGAAACAACATGAAACTTTCCTGGAAATAAACTTAACATACTTGAGTGACACCAGTACAAAGAACTTTTCAAAGGATAGAAACACGATCTAAATCAGTGAGACAGAGGATAAGAATTAGAACACTTTATGCTATACACATGTCAAACTTGCCCAAATTAATCTACAAAGTTGATGTAATTAGCATTATAATACCAACATGGTTTTCCATGAAATTTTACAAGCTTATCTTGAAATTCAAATGCAAGGGCAAAGGGTTAAGAATGGCGGAGAGAATACTGAAGTAAATACACACTGTGAGTGGGCTTGCCCTCTCCGGTGTCAAGACTATTATAAAGTCTGATAAGACAGTGAATTCTTGGCAGAAGGAAAGATAAAAGGCCAATGGGACATCATAAAAGTCAGAAATAATACATGTGGTATATTTCCATTTCTATAAACTTGGAGGAAGACAACACTGAACACTGTTATGCAGGGACACAGGTCTGTGTGGGAACCTGGAAAGGGACAGATTGGTATAAACATTGGGAGGGAAGAGGGAAGGGACCAGATCAAGGACTCGTAGAAATGTCCTCAGGAACCGGGTATATCGCATGGCGTGGGTTTTCACGTTGCCTTCTTACTTTATTATAACTCTTGAGTGTATATGTGACACTCATGATTGCATAGGAGTGTGTGTGTGTGTGTACACGCGTGTGCACCAGTACTGGCACTTGAACTCGGAGACTGCAGTCTGTCCCTTAGCTTTTTCACTCAAGGCTAGCACTCTGGCTCTTGAGCCACAGCTTCGCTTACAGGTCTTCGGTAAGAGTCTCCTGGACTTTCCTGCTTCCAACTGTCAGGGCTTCAAACTGTGATCCTCATATCTCAGCCTCCTAAATAGCTAGGAATACAGGCATGAGGCCCTGGCACTCAGCAGTGTAGATTTTACAGTGAAACATCTTGATGACAATCATGAAAATGATGGGCTATTCAAAGCATGAAGCCCTGACAAGTTAGCCTTAAGAAAATTATAAAATTACAGCCCACTTTAATTATGCAAATGGCACTGTTAGGTACAAGATCTAAATGTAAAGAACATAAACATTATTTTGACAAGGACATCCGGTAGGAATGTTATGCCAACCAAGGCTTATATAGTGATTCTGATCAGATCAAGGCCAGGTGGTAGCTCCGTGACAGAGCATGTGCTGAAAGTCAGGGGAATCTGGGTCCGATCCTAGACTCCAAAATAAATAAACCTGAGAATACTGATACTAAAACATCTGCACATCGAAAGACACAGATGGCAATACAGAAGAACACACAGTACTTAGGGGGCAGACTCAGGAGAGTCAAGTTCCAGACCAGCCTCGTCTACGTAGTGAGTTCTAATTTTATAATTTTCTTAATTTTATGATTTATTAAAATTATAAAACTGAAAAAACATGCTAAAAATAAGTTACTCTGCTCAAATACATATATTTCATTGAAAGGTACTTTCAAATTAAAAAAAAAAAACAGAAACCACAATTTTTAAATGAGCAGGAACTTGAACAGGCAAAGCAATTTGCAGAAAAGGAAATCGGATAGCTGACAGACAGGCTGTTCCATCTCTCCAGTAGTTAGAGAAGTGCAAATTAAAGTCAAGAACTACCAATTCACACCCGTGAGGTTGGCAAACATCATTAAGTTTGACCACTATAACTGTCAGCCAAGTATAAAGAAGGAAAAGAGGAGAGATTTGCATGCTCACTAGGAAGAACATACAGGGGAACGTAATTCCAGAGCCATTCAAGAGCAGGGGACCATAATGAACCATAAATGTGATTCCTTTACATACCAGTGTCCCTGAGTTGGAATGAGTGATAATAAAGAATGTTCAAGCCCAGGGCTGGAGACTTGGCTGCAATAGTGGAATACCTTTCTGGAAAGCAGAAGGTCATGAATTCAAACCCAGTACCACCACCAATGAGAATAAGATGGCCAAATTCACATTCTTATATTATCACAGGGGACAGTGGAAAGCACGCTCAATATCCATTGACAGGAGACACACGTACCATGAAACAACACGGAGTAGCTGAAGTAAGAGTCACAGGCGCAACCTTCAAAACAGGTTGAGTGAAATGACCTGGGGCCCGAACAGATGTCTACCGTACGGATTGCCTAAACATCCACAGGACAGAAAACACACCGCGTGGGTGGAATCCTGACACAGAACCCCGAGCAGGGCTGCCTCCCGGTGGAGGGGCACCACCGCGGGGCCGCTCGTCTCCAAGGCCAAGATGGGATCAAGATGGACCCTATTGGGAGAGCCGTCTGTTATTCTCTGTCCTTTTCTGGAACGCTCCACCTGCCCCTAATTTTACAACGTGTATTGCCCTGAAGGCTCTGGAGTGGGAGGCCGCGTCCCGGGTGGAATGCCCACTGCCCGCGCGCGGGGCCTTGGGTTCACACGGGCGTCCTGTCAACACAGACACAGCCAAGTCCTGGGGAATCCCAAGAAATCTCCTCCGAAGACACCAGCTCGCTCGATGCCGCAGCCGCGATGGCCAAGAGATCAAGACGAGAAGCAAGCCTCGCTCACCCAGCCATCCAAACGCCATGAATATTTATAGGTCCTGAAATCCGAGCTGCCAAAGGGCTCTGATTAATCACGGAAAACCTGGTAACCTTTTATGATAAATTAGAGGCCGAGTGTGTGTCAGGGGCTGGGGCTGGCGGGGAGGGGGGGGACTCGACACCCCGGCCCCTCCCGTGCAAAGGTTTCATCTCTCTGAAGGCCTCACAGAGGTGCGGACGGGGACACAGACACCTGAACCCCCGTCGGGGACCAGGGAGGGCGCGGGCTGCGGAACCGCAGGCAGCTTCGGGTGGCTGTCAGCAGGACACGTCGATGGATTTAGGGGCAGCTGGCCTGAGATGGAAAGGCAGCCGGCTGGAGACACCCGCAGCTCAAGCTCTGCGGCCGCGCAGGGCTCTTCCCTCGGCACCCCCGTGGGACCCCGCGGTACCCCCGTGGGACCCCACGGCACCCCCGTCGGACCCCATGCCGAGGACTCGGAAATAAATGGGCTGCTGTTGCGACGCGCGCCTTCACCTCGGTGAACATTAATGCAAGTTTTGTGCTCGTATTGATTCGAAAGGAGGCTTAAAGTTTAACGCATTCATTCTGAATTCCAAGATGTCCGTCAGCTCCGCCTGGCCCCTCGGTGCTCCCCACCGCTCGTCGCGTGAGTCCCTGCGCCCCGCATGGAGAAGACACTCGGGGCTTAGCCCCGAAGCTCGCGTGGCGGAGCGGGCGCGCCGCGCGTGTCCGCAGGGAGGAGAGACGGGTGGGCACGGCCCAGCTCTGCCCGGGCGGCCGGCCCGGGCACCGAGCACGAAGATGACTCCAGCGCCGACCCCGGCCACGGGGCGCCCTGGGCTCTCGGCCCCACCCGAGGCGGCGGGAGACGCTTCCAGCCCCTCGGCAACGACCGGAGCCCCGGGGGAGCCGTGGAGCAGCGGGGGAGACGTGCCACCCTCCCCGGCCCGCGCGCGGGGACCTCGGGGGTCGCCTGCCACACCCTCGGAGACACGGACGTGTGTGGCTCGCATCGCCAGACGCCCCAGGCCCGCAGGACTTCCGGTGGAGAGGGAAGCAGCACGGACCGCCCACGTCGGAGCCCGCCGCCCACTGTCACAGCTGCCCACGGCGGGTGCGACTCCCAGCCCGGCCGTCTCCACGCCCTAGCTGCTTTCTCCCAGCGCTGGGGTCCACGGGGTTCACGTGCATCCAGGGTTCTGGAGGCCGCTGCAGGCCCTGCCCCTTGCCTCGGCTCTCCGAGCGCAGCGCCCTCTGCACCCCACATTCTTGGGTCCCCCCGGCCTCGGCGTCCCCAGCCCGGGACTGCCTCCCGCTGCCCTCACCTCCTATAACAACAGCCCTGCTCCAGCGGCACATCTGCAAAAGCATCGCTGACCCAGACCTCTGAGCCGCGCCCACCACCTGACCCCCCTCCCCCCCACCCCCCACCCCCCACCCCCACTCCCACCCCACACCCCACCCCCACTCGCACCCTTCCGCCGCCTCTCCTTCTAGCACTTTGTCTCGAGACTCACTCCGCGCTCGCTCGGCGCTCCCGCCCTTGGGACCTCGTCCCTGCCTTTGACGCCCAGCGCCACTGACATGGTTGACATCGTCTTCAGGGAAACTCGGTGCCTGCGGAAGTTTGCCTCCCCGTTCATCGGGTTCCGGCCAGATGTGCCTTGCTAGAAGACCCTCTCCCCAGAGGAATCAGGTTACTGCGGTTCCCGAAAATCCCCCAATAAATCCTTCATGAGCGTAGTTCTGACCCTCCACCAGCGTGTCCGTGTCTCCGCCCTTCGGGGTCACCCCCTCTTCACTCTGACACCTAACCAAGCCTCCCGGTTAGATGCTCTGGAAATCATTTTGCACCTAAGAAACGCGCTTGATGGTTTACCACTTGTTACTTCATTAGGAAAAAGAAGGACTGAGTTATCCTAGACGTAGGTAAAACTCCCAGAACCACCAAGATACTCCTGTAATACCAAAAGCAATTCCGACATCATTCGAGACCACAGACACCAGGTGCGCGTGTCTCTGTTGAGACCACAGCTCTGCTGTTCCCTGGCTATAGGATCAGTGTCGTAACAGATCCAAAGGTCAGGGTCTTCCACGACCAGGCAGGAAAAAGGATGGCTCCTTCCCTGAGGTGTTCGGAAACCACGTCACCTATGTGCTATCAAGGGGGAAGGTAGCAGCAGCACATAAAAGTCACTGAATAAATGATAGGGAGAACTCGCTCTGTAGGAAAATTAAGGTAAGGAAACAGGAGAGAAGGGGAAATTGAACCCAGGCTTTGCTTTAGCCCACACAGGATAAAATTGTTCCATAAAATATAGGAAATGCCGAAAGGCTATCTTAATCCCCGCTAGGTAGTGATGGCTCACCCCAACTTCACACTGGCCCAGCCATAAAAACAGGAGACAGACGGATGCCATGTTCTAACCTAACCACGGTATATCATGCTTTCACTATACGTAGCTGTTTAAGGGGACGCATGGCTTAACCTGTGGTAAATTTAAATCTGTTTAATGACTTGTATTATAACATTCTCCTACCATAAATAACGGTTCCCAGAAGAGGACGTGGACTGATCTGCTCGGTTATTCATACAGATAACTGGAGGCATGGAAGGCTGAGCTGGATCAGCGGAGCCTCTCCATCATACACACGTGTGTGCATAAACACACGGATACATGTGTGCATGGACACACATCTATGCATGCGTGTGCACATACACACAGGGGCATAGGTGGAGCTAGACACCGACCAAAACTCGGTGAGCTGGGATTCACAGTGATGCCAAATTCCTGTTGTCCAGGCCACGCTCCTCCAAGATCCTACAAAACAGCCAGCAGAAAGGCAGCCCTCCACGTTAGGACCCTCCAGGCCTGCCCCTACCTGAAGCCAGGCCCGCAGGCGAGCCCCCCCACCCTGCCCCATAGTGAGCAACGAGGCAGGATGGGAACCCAGGACAGCCCACCAGCCAATGCAAACATAAATCTCAAGGTGCGCTGGACAGGCAGCCCCGTAGCAGCTCTGGAACCACTGTCGACGCTGACCTACCCGCAAGACGTCTCTGAATTCTAGAAGGCCGGTTAGCTAGAAGCCTCTGGCCACGAGCGTGTGTGAGGAAGAAATCGCCTGTGAAGTCCAGTGCCCGTACGTAGGCTGGATCTGAAAAGTGGGGAGGAAAGTCAGTCTCAAGCAGACAGGCGGACAGACAGGCAGGAAGGAGCTCGCCTTTCTGTGTGCAGCCCCTAAACGCCCACAGCCGCCGGTGCTTGGCTGACGCTCCACAGGGAAGGGCCTTGCTCTCGACTCCAGCGATGAGCGGCGAGAAGCCGGAGGGCGAAGCTGGTTTCTGTTCTTGGGCAGGTGCCGCCGGAGTGGGAAAGGGGAGCAAAAATGCAGCTACCAGAACTTCCAGAAGTCTCAAGCCGGGGAGGGAAGGGGAGGGGGGAGCTCACTGGGGGAGAGCGGGCCTAGGGGTCTAGGAGTTCAAAGCCAGCCCATGCAGGAAACTGCCTTTGAGACTCATACATCCACTAAAATCACTAAACAGAAAAGGCAGACGTGGAGCTGTGGCTCGCGTGGTAGAGCTGTAGTCCTGGAGTGGGGCGGGGAGCCCTAGGACCCCTACACACACACACACACACACACACACACACACACACACACACACACACACACACACACACGGTACCCTAGAAGGGGCGTGGCCAATGGGAAGGGGCGGGGCTAGTGACCAGAGTGGACCTCCCAGGTGTGAGAGGACCAGGCTGGAGAGGCAGGGCTGGCTGGAGGGAGGGGCGTAGCAGACGTAGCAGGGATCAGAAGGGAGGGGAGACCTTGTCACCCACGCTGTGAGTAGGGAGCTCACACTCCTCAGCAAAGGACGGAGACGTGTTTAAAGTTAAACCCCAGGGCACGCCACCAGGCCGCCGGGGGCCAGCCACGTCGCGTGGCTTTGGATTTCCTTGCCGTGGAGAAGCTCAGTGCTAGCGCAAGCTCCTCCCGAAGCCAGGAGTGGGCTCTGAGAGGACCTGCGTGGAGGCCTGTCCACCAGGAGCCGCCCCGCTGACCCGCGTGGACTCAGTCATTATGTCTCTTAGGTGCTGATCTGCATGTGCTCAGTCCTGCTGTATAAGCATCTTAGGTGCTGGTCTGCGTGTGCTCAGTCCTGTTGTGTAAGCATCTTAGGTGCTGGTCTGCGTGTGCTCAGTCCTGTTGTGTAAGCATCTTAGGTGCTGGTCTGCGTGTGCTCAGTCCTGTTGTGTAAGCGTCTCAGGCGCTGGTCTGCGTGTGCTCAGCCACGCACGTTATGCGAGCGTCTCAGGTTCAAGGGTGTTTCGCTAGCCTAGCTTTCTGGGGACTGGATTTTCTCTGGGGTGCACGGCAGGCTCTACATCAAAGCCTGATTGAGCAGAAAATATGTGCTAATGTTCACAGCAGTACTCTATTATAGCGTAAGTGTGCTTGTAAATATTCACTACATGTTATTACGCCATTTGAACCAAGAATATTGGAAGGTGAAAGGTCGTCCTCGTGCTCTCTCCGGAGGCTGCAGTTTTGAATATAACCAAATGGGATAATGGTCAGGAATACCCAGAGGAGGCCATGTAACACGTCGTAAAGAATTGTGCCGTGGGTTTTAAGTTTTCAGGACAACAAAGATGCTAAGGAGATGGCTCATAAGCAGTCATTATTAATGGAATGACAAGGCTAATGTTAAGCAGAACGTCTTCGCAACCATAAATCTTGTCCCCGCACCATTAGTACACCTTACAACTGCAAATAGCCGTTAGGTTATCACCTAACACAGCAGACTTTTATCCCCTCAATCTCCGATGTGTTTTATAATGCTGTTAAAGTCAGGAATTGCAACTGTTTAAGCTCACTTAATCTAGGAGACGTTTAAACATGAATTCTAAATGCAAAAAAACCAACTCTGCTTTGATATTAGTTTTTCCTAATTAAATACACAATCTTTATAAGAAGCAGATCTTCTGAAACGTGCATCATCCTCGGGTAGGTGAATATGGCTGAATTTTAAATGTCACATTCTTTCAGGCTCCGTGTCGATTGCCTGAGATGACAACTTATTTTTTTTTAAAGAAAGAGAAAAAAAGAGAGAAGAAGAATCATCTTTGCAAGACGACCAAGTTACATATTTATTTCTTGAACCTACATAAAGTTCAAGCTCCTGTTATGAACTGATGAATGATTTTATAGCACGTACGTGTATGCGTTTTAAAACAGTTTTCCCTGTCTTTGGGGTTGACTTTTTCTTGTTTAGCTAAACAGAGTATTTCAAAGAAAAGGGGAACGCTATTCTCGCCCCTTTTAAAAAACAACTAGCTCTCCATAATGGGCACAGTACCAACGGGGCTGAGGGCAGTGGTACTGCCCTCCCCGTTCCTCCGGAGGTGGTGGCGAGGCGATCAGGAGGTCAAGAGATCAAGGCTAACCTGGGGAAATTAGTGGAGACTCTGTCTCAACAACAAAAACCAAAACTGGGGGGGGGGGGGATCTGCAAGTGTTGCTCACCCATTAGCACACTTGCTTAGCCGAGATGAGGTCCTGTGCTCAGTCTCCAGGATCGCCAAAGAAAGACGAAAAGGCAATGGGAGGAACGGAGAGGGAAGGAGGAGAGGAGACGGGAAATAAGGGAGGGGCACCGAGACGGGACTCCCGCTCCGCCTTCCCTGGCGATCGCCCGGGGGCCGAGCGATCTCGCCGATGGGGCCAGTGTGAACCACGCATGGGGTGCAGCTCTTTTTGCCCGGGCTGCCCCGGAACTGGGATCCTGCAGATCTCAGCCTTCCTCATAGTTGGGGTAACACACGCCCACCACTGAGCCCAGCTAGTCGTTGAGATGAAGTCTCCCAAACTTTTTCCCTAGGCTGACATGGAACAGAGACGCCCTCTCCCCCACCCCACCCCCTTTGCCTGAGTCACCACGCCTGCCTGCCAGCTGCCTGCCAAGGCTCGTTCGATACTGAACCGTTGCATTGCCTGGGTACCTTACGCAACGCTGCGACGGACAAGCGATCGCTGCGTGGGTGCGCTTCCACACACTGTGAATCTGGAAACAACAACGGAAGCCGGGGCCACCTGTAGTTTTGACTCTTCCTGGCATAAACTCTCCCCAAATCTCTTGGCCTCTCGGTAACTATGTGGCCGGTCCATCATCTCATTCCAGAAATGAGAAATGTGGAGAAGCGGGCGCCTGGGAGCTGGGTCTGGTGTCTCGGGGCGCACACGATCTCCGTCTTGCCTTTTCAACAAAGGCCCCCTGGATTCGCAGCCCTGCGGGGCCGGATGTGGTCAGGGGAGCCGGTCATCCCAACCTTCGACAGCCTGAAGCGGGAGGATCTTGAATTTCAGGACAGCCTAGGCTGGAGGGGCCTGGATATGCAGAGGTGAAAAGGACTTTCTGTCAGTTAAGTGCAAAGAGTAACTTAACGCACGCCTGTGCCGCGTGTGTGAACATGTGTGCACACGGGCGAAACACCTGCCTGCCTGTGGAGTCGTGTGTGTGTGACACTCACCTGCCTGCAAACACGTGTGTGCGTGGGGGTGTGGAAGCACGTGTCCGTGCACACCTGCACGCCCTCCCCCGTGGACACGCTGGCCCACGCAAACGCGCACCACCTTTCTAGGCACGCTCCCCTCCTCGTGGGGGAGCTCAGCCCCTCTGGAAGCGCACACAGAGAAACCCCATCCGTGGATCTCCCGGAGCACGGCCCTGGGCCAGGCGGGGCGCGGAGGGGAGGGCGGAGGCAGAGGAGGCTCGGGAGGATTTGACTTTCATTGTGGAGAGTTGTTTAAGTCCACAGGACTTTTTTAAAATTCTGCGGCAGAGAACGGGTCTCTTCGGACGGCTGCTTCTGAAGACAACGCGGAGCCGGGCGGCCGCAGGAGCGTGAGCGGCGGGGTCTGAGCGAGCGTCCTGCGGATGGCTCCCCGCACGGAGCCGCCAGTGTCCCGCTGAGCTGCCCTGACTCCGGGCTGCGGGGTGGGAAGGAGCGAGCTCTCCCCCGGTTTTCAAAGGCGCCGGCCCTGCCCCGCGCAGCGGGCCTCTCGGCGGGGCTGTGGGCCCTTCTGCCCGGGCCTCGGTTCTGCGAGCAGCCGGCTGAGCCTCACTCCCCAGAGCCGCCAGGGAACCTGTGTTTGCCAGCAGCAGCTGGACGCCGAGCGGCTGCCCGGCCAGGCTCTGCCCAGCTGGGGTGGGGACGACAATCCACCACCCAGAGGGATGTGCTTTAATTGAAAATTTATGTTTAATTGAAGAGTCACCTGTTTTATGTGAGATCAGAGAGCCAGCTCCCCTCAGATTTGTAATGGGGACAAGAAGTGTATCCTTACATGTTTACTGGAGGAGGAAAGGAAGTTTCATATTTAATTCATGCAAGGATCCCTTGGCCGGCAAAGAAAGGTTTCTAAAAGCCAGGTTCGCATGGATATTTAAAAGGCCCGACATCTCTATTGTGGAGGGTTTTGCTTTGCTGGCCTATATCCTTCTAAACTTGGCACTTCATGGAAGAGAAGAAATTAGAAAAGCCACATTGTCTTCCAGTCCTTCAAGGATCCCTATGAGCTGGCAAAGCAACTTAGAAATCCCTGCCACTCGAAGAGGGATGCACAGAAAGACAACGGAGGGCTAATAACTTCGTTATATAAATAGCTCATACGAACCGGCAAGGAAAACATAAATATCCCAGGAGACTGATGGGAAACAGGAAGGAATAAGCAACTCCAAGGGGAATAAATATAAATTTTAGTAAGAATAAAAATATTTAGCTGTGTGATTAATCAAAAATGAATGCTAAATATGACTCGGTTCCATCCCCATTCACCGAGTGGATGTTGGCCACTGTAATGTCCAAAGCAGAGAGGGGTGGGAAATGGCAGAAAGACACCGTGGGCAGAATGCGCTAGGGCGGCACGGAGAGGCGGCGACGCGGCCTGAGTAATAAGCATCTGCGGATATTTCTGTCTGTCTGGCCCGATCATCTGTTCTGGGAAACTCACCAAAGAAAACAATTGAAATACATGGAGCCTTGTATCAAGATGTTCACAAGAGTGTTATTTGTAATAATAAGTTCTAAACAATCTAGATGTCGGGGCGGGGGGGAGGGGGGATTGACTGAGCAACTTAGAGTCGTCTTATTCTATAGAATATTGTAACATCATTTAAAAAAATTTTTTTTGTAGATTAAGTAGTGGAATTTTTTTAAATGTATCACCTAAGGTAAAACAAATTGAAGTTCTATATTCCGACTGTTGACAACTAAAAAATATTAACCTATGCATAAAAATAAGTCTGATGCAAGAATGTAGTCCTATTTGAATCCCGTGAGGGAACAATAGGCGATTTCAATACTTGGTTCATTTGTTTATGTTTCAAAGTGTCCCTTGTGGAGTATATTACATCTTTCTTTAAATGTGGAAACATATTTTAATCATGTTTTTCTACTTTAAACAAGCAAACGAAGAACCAGAAAGATGGACGGTGGTGGGAAGTCTCCGTTAACCTCTCGTGTCCTGGTCAGAAGTTGGGGTGGGGGGGGGGCTTGGGGAACAGCAGGGCTCTGAGCCTCAACGCTAATTAGAGAACCGCGCCTCTGTAGAATTTGTCGCTCCGTATTTGTTAATTGTATCCACTTTCATTAATTAATTAATTCTAGAGGGATATTATTTTCTAACCAGAAGCAGATCCGAGGGAAAACCTCCTCATTCCCCCAACAAATACGCTTGAAACCCTCATCCAGAAAAAAACAGCCCAGTGAAGGAGCGGACCCCACTGCGTGCGTGCGGGGGGGGGGGGGAGCCGTCAAGGCACCCACTCCATCGCTCACTGGAGAGCTCTCCGGGGCTGCTTCAAACGTGAAGCACCCCTTGCTGGTTAGGCCCCGAGCACCTGCCTGCCGCGTGGCGGGACTCGCGGCTGCACCAGACGGAATAAACATGTCTGCTCCCATCAGGTCACCCGGTTGCTCAAAACAGAGCGGGGCCAAAATACGGTTGAAGCTCTGTGGCCCCACACACGGCCGCTCGCACCCAGCGCCCGCCTTTCCCGACGCGGGGAGGGCACGGGCCCCGCGCCGTCGACACCTGGCCTCCAGCGGGGGTCCCGGGGGCCCTGCCCGGCTCACTAGGGCCAGCCCTGTCTTCCCAGAAGGCAGCGGGGGCCCCGCCCACCCCCATTCGCCCCACAGCAGGGTGCAGCCCAGCCCCCCCATATCATCGTGTGCTGCCTCCATTTCTCCATCTACCACATGGCAGCAGATTGCTGCACACGCACACACCCCATACTTGTCCAAATCAGTTGCTTTTTTAAAGCTTAACACACGAGAACAATTCCACTAAATCCTATCAACTCAACCTAAATCACTTACTGGTATAAAGATAAATTAGAAATACTAATAATGCCTAGTGAATGAATACATTACTCTAGACTTCTTTTACTTAGTGAAACATTTAATTAGTATTTACTAGAAAATTACTATCAATTACTAAAAATGACTACAAATTACCAGCAAAATGGATAAATTTTCTCTCTACCACTAAAATAAATTCAATTACTAACTTTAAGTAATTGCGGGTAATTTATTTCTTGGAGGGCAGGGAGCGATAGACAAACTGGAAGGGGGATGATTAAGATGCCCAGTGTGGCTGATTTATGAGGGAAACATAAATAGCTACATCTTGGTGGTGAGCAGAGCAAGAAGAAACGCACACCACAAGACTTCTACAAACGGCGACCCGGCACGTCCGTCTCTCTGCGGCTTAGCCCAGGCCGGGGGAGGCTGTGGTGGCCAGCAGAGCCATTTAATCTGGAGCTTTCTGCTAAAGAGGACCTAGAGGGTCTCTTGACGGTGAAATCTGAGCCACTAATGAGGATTTTCAGAGGAAGTGGTCAGCGCTCCAGTCTTGGGCAGCATGGAATGAGATAGAGCAGGGACGGTAAGTCCGGAGGGTTTCCTCAGGAGGAGAAGGGAGATTTGCACGCTCCATTTTCTGGGCTTCGGGTTTCAGCAAGAGGAAGCAATTTTATACCTCCATGCCCCACACAGGAGGGACACACAGCCACCCCTGGGTTGGTCTTCTGTCCTGCAATGTCACGGCCACCGTGTCCTTGCCACGCATAACTCAGAGGGGCCCAGGTTACCGAGGGGCCCAGAGCAGGCCGTCCTTCATGCCTGGTGAGCCACAGCCTCCACCTCCCCGGAAGTGCCCGGCCCAGAGTGCTGCCGCCGCCCTCTCTGACACGCAAGAGTGGCCGCGAGGACACCAGGAACACGAACGAATGACAAATGACTGGGAGGCGAGAGACAGACATCGGGCTCCAATCTCATTCTTATTTCTCCAGAAACGTGTGACCAGAGGCTTGCCCGGCCTCATCAATAAAATAAAAATGGAAAATAACGACTTCAGATAAAGACATTGGGGTACAGCCCCTCGATGGAGTTGACATCCATAAAACCAGAGCCAGTGAGCCCTGGTACCAGGAAACAACCAGCACAGACACACGCTGTGCTGGACGGAAGGCGTTCAGAGAGGGTTCTCGGCCTCCAGCTAGGACACGCCAGAAAAGACAGAAGGCAGCGGCGGCCAGGCAGAGCCCTGGGGACGCCTCGGGACACGAGACCATCTTGATGAGCTGTACTGCCATGGCGGCTACAGCACGGGATGTGGACTGGTTGTCCCAACCCATGGCCACACACAGGCGGACCTGAGGTCAGCACCAGAGCTGGTTGATACTAACGTGGCAGCCTTGGATTGCAATAAATGCACCCCATCAAGGCAGGCGTAAATCACCTCTTCAGAGAGAGAAAACCTAAGCGGGCTCATGTTTGTAACCCTAGCTACCTAAGAGGCTGAGATCTGATGATCCTGGTTTGAATACAGCCCAGGCAGACAAAGCTAAGAGACGCGAGTCTCCAATGAGCCAGCAACGGTTGAAGTGGAGGGCGTTGCTCAAGTAGCAGAGCACCAGCCGTGAGTAGAAAAAGCCAAATGAGACCATGAGGCCTGGCGTTTAAGCCCCAGGAATCAGTCCTCCCAACCACCCAACCCACCACCCCCAGAAGGAAAATGACATGGAACTCACGGCACTTGCCACTCTATTTCCTGCACAACAACAACAACTGGTTACAAAGGAAAGTCTACCATGCACAGAGCTGCTCAGCAGGGCAGCTGTAGGGACCGGGGCGGGGACGTCCCGACAGCAATGGGCGCCATTTGCTGAGCGCAAGGGCTGCCCCGGCCGTGGGCCCTGCCTGGGACGGGGGCCCCGCGGTGGGGGGGGGGTCCCCCGGCATCCTCACTCCCACACGGGGGCACCAGGTGTCCGGCCGCCCGGACGGGGCTGCAGCACGGGTGATGCCGGACGCAGTGCTGGGAAGGACAGACGTCCCCCCCTTCCCAGCTCAAAGCCCAGCCCGTCTCTCCAGGGAGAGACCACGTTGGGAGAGACGTGGGGTGGTCAGCAACCCCCCCCCCGCCCGTGCGTGCTGCTTTCCGGTCACCCTGGCTCGGTCTTCCAGCCCCAGTGTCTGCGCCCCGCCGTGCCGGAGGCTCCTTCGGCGCCGAAGCCCGAGTCAGCGGGCTCCGAGCCCCGTGGAGGCCCGGGAGGCGCAGGGCGCGCGGCCGCTGGTTCCCGAGAGCCGCGTCGCCCAGGCCGAGCGACCGAGGCGGCCGGGGACGGGGCCGCTCCGGCCCGCGGGCTGCGGGACGCGCGCCGGACTCGAAGGTCGCGCGGAGCGGTGGCCCCCGGGACGTGCCGGGGGTGGCGCTGGATGACCAAGGAGGGGGCCGGCTCCTACAGACCGGCGCTGCGCTTCACCTGCCGTAGACTCACACCCAGAGCGGAGACGCCCGAGAATGTCGTCCCGGCCCGTGGAGCCGGGAGACTCACGCAAGCCCAGTGGCCGCGTGCCCGGCACTGCTCGGGGCGGAATCGACTCCCCACGGCGAGCTAGCTTCTCCAACTCCGGCGAAGACATCCTAAGAGTTTGTACCGTGTCATACAAAATCAATTTAACATCGGTGCTTCTGAAACCTGCTACCACCATCTGGAAAAATCAACCCAGACTCGTTACATGTAACTTGCAAAGGCACATTTAAATTGGCTCCAAGGACAGCCTTAAAACAGCTTGACAGACACCCTCCGCCAAGGGTTTAGTTGTGACTTCACATTTTCTTCTCTGTTGCAATTACTTCTGCAACAGAGGGGGAAAGACGGCTCGGTGCAATCAATCTCGGGTGTGCAGGCTAACAGTGCTAGCTGTACAGAATTTGCCTAGAAGAAGGAAATCAGATAAAAACACAAAGCTCAATTAGCCGGGCAGAGTCAGCCGCTAAGCGGGTCGGGCTCCGCGCTGGCAAGAACTAAGGGGAGTCCCGCGCACAGACGCCCTTGCAGGAGCCTGGTGCTGTCATCTCACTCGGCATGGAGGACAGGGGCACCCCTTGCCATCCAGGACACTTGGGTACAGTCCCCCGACCTGCATGAGATGTGTGTCCACTCTGCCACCGGTGCTGTGAGGAGAGTGCTTTCCACCCAGGACTGGACAGAAAGACACTGCACCTTGATCTCTCACCCCACCCCCCACCCCCGCCAGGCCCCGGCTGCCCACACGTCCTCCTCTGCGCATGTGGAGTAAGGAACCCCAGCACCGACCAGCTCAGACCGGGCACCCCACATCCCACCCATGCTTCCACCTCGCAGGGCCAGGTGCCCCCCCTCCACGCTCATGGGCAAGAACTTCTGCCCTTCCAGCTCCCACCTGGGGTGGGGTAGATGTGGAGACCCAGTGTGGACTGAGCTCCAGCTCCTTTAGAGGGGTAGATGAGGGCACCCAGCGTGGACGGAGCCCCAGCTCTCCCCTGGGGTGGGGAGGGGAGGGGACCCAGCGTGGACGTGGACAGGGCCCCTGGCGGCCTCCCTGGAGCCTGGGTCCACTCCGCCGCCGCCATTTGAACCACCGGGCTCCTTTCCTCGGCTTCCGCCTCTTGCCCCCCCAGTTGGGGAGATGCTCCCGGGCTTGACCTTTGCCTGCTTCTCCCAGCCCAGAAGAAAGTAATGAGGCACCCAAATCTCAAATACAACGTGGATCTTTCTATTGTAAATAGAGACCAAGATTATTTATATACTGAGGGTCTGCGATACACTCACTGTAAAAAGGCTTTTTATTTGATCCAAAGCACAGTTAACCGTCCAAATGATTATCATTCATTAAACCTAGCAACCTTATCCTCGCCCTTCCTCCTGCAGCTGGGTTTGGTGTCTGGCTCCCTGCTGTCCTGAGTTGTCTTGATTAAATAAATGTATCTTCTTAAACCCTATCTCGCGCCGGCATCAAAGCTCTCCAGCGAAGACCTTGCTCACTACTGAATTTGCGGTGAGTTCTCCTCGGCTCTGGCGGGTCTGCCGTGAAGCAGCGTCTGTACACCCTCGGGACCAAGCACCCCAAGCTCCAACCCTTACCAGCCCCCCAGTGGTGTAAGGATGAGAGCTCCTACCCCCCCCCCCCCCGCCGTGAGTCACGCCACCAGGTAAGTCCTAGAAACAGGTCAGATTCACACTCTGAGTCGAGCAGCCTGCAGCACACAGAAATCTGTCCCTGCTGGGTGCTGGGTGCTGGGTGATCTGTGCACCTACTGTGTGCCGTGTGCTCTGCTGCATGCTGGGATGAGCAAGCGTGGCGAGCGTGGAACTCCAGGGAAGGTGGACGATCTAACACACGGCACCAGCCCTCCCTACAAACTCTTTTTGACAGATGGGTTTAGGGATTCAAAGTGTTCAGACTTTTTTGTTTTGGTTTGTTTGCCAGTCCTGGGCCTTGAACTCAGGGCCTGAGCACTGTCCCTGGCTTCTTTTTGCTCAAGGCTAGCACTCTGCCACTTGAGCCACAGCGCCGCTTCCGGCTTTTTTTATATATGTGGTGCTGGGGAATTGAACCCAGGGCTTCATGTATGCGAGGTGAGCACTCTTGCCACTAGGCCATGTTCCCAGCCCCTGTTCAGACTTTTTTTAAAAAGAAATATGGCGCACATCACTTCAGTTACATGAGCTCCACGGATATGACGTTATCCGTCGTCTCTACAGGTCTTACAGCAACGTGTCAGACACCTGGTAGGACCAGGGCAAGGGAACCGGGCTGGAGCCGCTCCACCTGCGCTGGCGTCGAGTCCCCGGTGCGCGCGTGGTGACGGAGGGCCGTGACGGTCCTCGGGGTGTGCTCGGGTCCACGTGGCTCCGCAGGGAGCTCGGGCTGCCTGTGGAAAGGACTCGTTCTCCTGAGCTCCTCGGCCACGGTGGCAGAGGCGCGTGTGGAGGTCGGCCCGGGGAAGGGGCCCCGGCTCTCCGAGGCCCAGCCAGCATCGTCCTGCTTCCAAACCCAGAGAGCGAAGGCAGCATGGACGCCCAGTTGCGGCGGAGGCACGGGCCAGCATGAAGGACTTCGTAGGAGTATGGGGTTTCCTGTTGGCCACGCGTTGGCCAAGGCATTGACCCTCTGGGGACTCTGGGAGGGAAGTCAGGGGCACACTGCCCTGGCCCGAGACACGGCACCATCTGCACCACCGGAGGACCCGAGGGGCCAACGCTGCGCGTGAGAAAGTGCAAACGACGCTCCGCGCTGGCCGGCCCCTGGGGTGGGGACATGGGCCCCTTCCCGGCTCGGGGCTGGGCAGCCAAAGGCCTCCGTGTCCCTCCTCCACCTCCCTGGAGGCAGGCCCTGGGGACAGCCAGGCTTCCTTCCTGGCTAGTGGGAATCACGCGAAGATAAAAGTGCAATCACCTGCCATGGTGATTACATCTACACCCTCTCCCTGCAAATCCCTTTGCTCGCGGAGTGTGACTACATGGTCTCTCAGATAAATAGACCGACACAATTGCTTCGATGTGCAAGACGGCTGAGCACCAGGCTCGTGACCACACCCTCGCGCTGCGAGACGCAGGTGCAAAGAGCCATTCCTAGAACTCAGCATCACGTCTTCTGATTTGCCAGCCACCACCCTTATCCCTGAGAACATAGAGCTACACCTGTGCCGTCCAACATAAGAGAGCCGCTAGGCCCACGTGGCTACTTAAACTTTAATGCTAATGAGCTCAAAATAAATCCAGTGTAAAGTTTACTTCCTCCACCGTACCAGAATCACTTCACGTCCTCAGCCGCTACAAGGGGCCTCGGGCTGCCCCCGTGGGCGGTGTGAACAGAGAAGAGCGGACCCAGGTTCGAGGACCCTCACTGTCTTCCTGGCAGGTCATTTCCTCCTTTCCTTCCCCACCGTGACGGCTGCGCCCAGGCCCTGCTACACGGGAGCCAAAGGTGGTGACGGCATCAGAAACCCCTGGGGCGAGGCCAAACCACGGGCCTGAGGACCCCTGACCCCCAACAGGAGGCAAGGAGGCTCGCTTGATTTCCACCCTCCCCACCCCCCCCCCCAAAAAAAGAGGAGCGAGTGTTGACATTCCTGGATGGACGGTCACGTCTCTTGAAGGAGCAGCCACTGGCGACCTCCTGGTGGCTCCATCTGAAGGTGGTGCCGGGTCCTTCTCTCCTTCATACCCCTTCCTTCCCTGATTTGTGGGGTCCGCAGTCCTGTGTCCCCCAGCTGGCCCCTTCCCTTCTGCCTTTTGCGCAGCCTCCTCCTGTCCCGGGTGCTCTCCCCCTGTGGCCTTGCCCCCGGCTCCCGCCAGCTCACTCCCGCTCCCTGGGTTCTGTGTTCGCGCCCACGCACCCCCTGGCGGGCCGCACACCTCTCTAGTCCCTGCCTGTCTTCCCGGTGCTTCCCTGTGTCCTCATCTCTCCCCGCAAGGACACCACTCACATTTGATTAGAACCCGCGCCTGCTCGGACGGCATCATCCTGCTTACGTCTGTACAGACCCTTCCCTCTCCCTCGGAGGCCACCTGCCTGGGGACAGGGGAGGCCTCTGCCATCGGGGGGGGGAGGGGGGAGACACAGCTGAGCCCGTCACAGGAGCCAGGTCAGGGTTCAGGGCCCAGGGTGAGCCGTCTGCGCAGCTAAGCGGGACAAGGCACTGAGCCGTCTTGGGTCCTGACAACCGGGGGTCGTGGCTGGGCCTGGCAAGGGCGGCAGAAGCCCGGGAGGGACGGGCGACAGGTGCCCGAGCCGCGACCTCCACGGACAAGGTGCCTGCAAGGCACGCGAAGAAAGCCAGCCGCGCCAGCCCCGCCGGCGGAGCCAGCAAGTGAATCACGACGCTTTTATATAAATCTGCATCCTATTGCCTACACAATAATCATATGGTTTTTGTTTTATGTGGGAGCGTTGCTTGGGGGTTACAGTCCTAACACTTGAGCCATGCCCCTAGCCCAGCTTTTCCAGACAGGAGAAAAAGGCTGAAAGGTAACCATACCTGATACTTCTGTACCGATCTCTCTAATGCACACACACACACACACACACACACACACACACACACGTATATTAATATGTGGATAAATGATATGTAGATACATCTTAGATAAATGAGTTCTAAACTTCACACCACGTTATCCGCTGCCTTTTGTACTTGAGCCAGTACTGGGGCTTGCACCCAAGGCCTTGTATTCTCACTCTGCCTTCTTGCTCGCACCTATTGTGGCACTACTATTTAAGCCACGCCTCCAGTCTTGCATTTTGCTGTTTAAAGTTGGAGTCATAGACTTTTCTGTCAGGGCTGGCTTCGAACTGTGATCCTGCAGATCTCAGCCTCCTAAGTAGCCAGGATTACAGGCTTGAGCTGCCAGCACCTGACTAGCTAGCTCGCTTTGTTCACATTGCAGTCTGAACTTCTCTTACATTCACACATGTATGTACACATGGGTACAGACACTTGTGTGACAATGTGTCCCTGTGGTACACATGTATAGTCATACATATGTATGATGACTGTATACTGTGTATAATGGCTGTATCCTACTTTATAATGTGGTTTTTTCATCATGTAATGAGCCATGCCCTCTTCTTGGGCATCAACTTTTACTATTCAGTCTTTTACCTTACATCATAGTCTATTTTTTTTTCCTGATTTTTAGTTTAAATTGCTTGGTCTGCTGATATCACAATGACTGACTTGTGCTATGTGTGTGTACAGTCCCCTAAAGTTAACTGCCCGGGTTTTTGTCTGAGATGGAGGAAGTCCGCAGAAGAGAGGATGAGAGTTGCCGTCTGCATCATGGCAGCCGGGCTCCGCTCCTTCCCTCCACACCCGAAGAGGAACAGAAGCTGTGGACACTCTCTACGCCTCTATCTGCAACACCTTGTGTTTGCCTGGGTTTTTTTTCTAAATGTTCAATTAACATGAGGGCGTCTTTATACTTTAATAAGTACCAGTTAAAATCAGGGCATTTTGCTGAGTCTGTTTGGTTTTTTAAGAGAAAAAAAGAAGCAAAAAAGAAAATAAAAAAAAATCCCTTTCTGGCGCCATCATACCACATATAACCCGAGATTGCCAGAAAACAGCAGGAAATTAAATCTTGCCTATTCTGTGTCCCAGTAACCTCACATTTATTCATGTAAGCGCTTAAGGGCCTACTGCCTGCCGGCCGCTCAAAGCCAAGCTCGTGCAGTCGATGGACGCTCCCTCTGGCACAAGTGAGGCATGAAGCCAGGGCCAGGAGTGGTGAGGCTCCAAACACGTCAGAATCGGAGCGACACCAGGGCTTCCCCCAGGACTGGGGGGGTCACAGCACAGCACGAGAGCCCTCTATCATGGCGCTGAAGAGATCCTTCCTTGTTAGGGTGAGAAGACATACGGAAGCCATTCCTGTCGTGGCACGAGAGCAGTCAGAGTCCCAGGCAACACTTGTGGGCACAAATTATTATGTTGGCAGAAGTTTAAAGGTTGAAGAAACCCAGTGTGAGCTGGGCACCAGAGCTCACGCGTGTCTTCCTAGCTGCTCAGCAGGCTAAGATCTGAGGATCAAGGTTTGAAGCCAGCCCAGGCAGAAAAGTCCATGAGACTCTTTATCTCCAATTAGTCACCAAAAGCCAGAAGTAGAGCTGTGGCTCAAGTGGTAGAATGCCAGCCTTGAGTGGAAAAGCTCAGGGACAGTGCCCAGTATTGGCACAAGACAAAAATGTTGATATCGGTTTAGGAGATCCAGAAACCAGAGCTGGCTAAAATCCCCCTAGAAAACCCTGGCGGGTATTCTGTGATTGCCCTTTGGCTGCACGCAGCCATGTCAGCCCACGGAAACACTCTCACAAAAACCCGTGTGTATGTGGACCCGTGAGGATGTTGCCTCCCGTGTTGCTTAGGGTAGTAATGCCCACAAGAGCATACAAAGGTCTGCCCGTCCGCTAGCGTGCTCCTCAGCCACGAATGAGGGTGAGGCACTGCACAGGCACCAGAGAGGAGGAACAGCAAGAGAGCCCAGGAGCTGTTTAGACAAACAGCAGTGCACACACACGTGCCCAAGGAGAGCCATGCACATGTCCTGGTAGACATATGCACACTGGTTAGGCTAGGAAACACCTGCAGGACATATGAGGCTATTCACGGACATCGTCCAAGGGACAGGATGCAGCAGCGCCTTTTGTCACAGTCTCGCGTCTTAGGTGAGCACACTCGACTTCTGGTCAATGAGAAGCAATCGCGAGGACCCTGAGGCGTGTCAATCTCTGGCAAATCGTGCTTCCTCACGGGAAGAGCGGGGTGCTGAGTTGGCAGCAGAAGGATGAGAATCCCAAGACCGTCACCCCAGCACTCCAGCGTGGAGAGGTGAACTGGGCCTTCACTCTTCTGTGGCCCAGGATCAGAAACTTCTGGGCCAGAAGGCTCTCCAGAGCTCTCCAGCCCCCACGGGCAGCACACATGGATTGCACCCAAGGTCTCCCTGTTGCTACAGAGCCCCGAGCCTGGGAAGTCTTGTCCAAGGCCATGGTAAGCATGTGATGCTGTAGACACAAGTGTGTGCCAGCCCTCGGGCTGCAGTGCAGAGCCATGCGTCACCCACGAGTCCTGGGAGTCAGGCGCGCAGAGGGACTCGCACAGGACAGAGAGGCCTGGGCTCATCCGAGCAAAGCCAGAGCCATGGCAGTCAGTACACATGCCACGCCAGGAAAATCAGCACTCCTCCCTGCCTGGGCGCTTAAGGTAACTCATACAGTTTGGATTATTTGGGGTTTGGTTGTTGACTTCTTTCTGTGGTAGGAATGAAACCCAGGGCCAGCGCCAGCTGGGGAAGTACTAGGGAAGCACTGGGGAATGCTGGGAAGTACTGTAGAGATGATTCTGTAGAGACACTGTAGAGATCCTCAGCTACCACAGTCCCGCACCAAACCCCAGCCTGTTTGGTTGTGTTTCTTATCAATTATGAAATGAACACCGGGTAAGGACTTACAAAAACCAAGTTCTGACTAAAAAGCAAATGACAAATGCAGACTTTTCAAAGGAGGTGTATATAGTTCTGTATATATTTAGGCTCACATGGAAGTCATCCAAGATGTATTGCATGAAAAAGGCAAATTGTTTATACCATATGATCCTTTATGTATAAATTGTTGTAAGTGTGCTCTCCAAGAACCACTGGAATCATAATGATGAACACAAAAATAAAGGATTGTCTTAGCGAGGCAAGATTTACTTCTGTGCAGAAGGGTGCACATCAGCCTGGCAAGCAAGGACAAAGAGCAGGCAGGCTTCCCCCCCTCCCCCGCCCCGCTATTTATTCCTAAAGCAGCAGGCCCCACCCCTCTGCTCTGATTGGTTGAGCTCAGGTTCACAATCTGTTCATGATTGGCTAGTTCGAATAGGGTAAAATGTATTTACACGAAGTGAGGTTAAAATTACACAAGTAATCCCAAAATATACTCATGCCTTCTACTATTGTTTGCAACATTCTAGGATGCATCTTAATTCCATCTTGAAAAGAAACAAGTTTAGGACAAAACGTTGCATTTTAAAAATCCTTTCCTGCCCATGAGTGGGAAAAGATTTTTACTAGCTCTGCTTCAGACAAGGGCCTCATACCTAAAATATACTTAGAGCTCAAAAAATTCAATCATTCAAGCTGGGCACCAGTGGTTCACACCTGTAATCCTAGCTACTCAGGAGGCTGAGATCTGAGGACTGCAGTTCAAAGCCATCCTGAGCAGGAAAGTCCATGAGACTCTTATCTCCAAAAACTACTCAGAAAAAACTGAAAGTGGCACCGTGGCTCAAGTGGTAGAGTGCTAGCTTTGAGCACAAAGAGACTCAGGGACAGCTCCCAGGCCCAGAGTTCAAGCCCCAGGACTGGCAAAATCATCATCATCATCATCATCCAAAAATAAACCCTCAAAGAAACAACAACCCAATTAATAAATATGCTAAAGACTTAAAGAGAACCTTTTCAGAAGAAAAAGAATGACCAAGAGGCACATGAAGAAATTCTCACCATCCTTGGACATAAAAGAAATGTATATCCAAGCAACACTGAGATTCCACCCCACCCCAGTTAGAAAGTCCATTATCAAGAAAACTAACAATAACAGATGCTAGCAGGGATGTGACCAAAAGGGAATGCTGCTACATTGTTGATGGGAATGTAAACTTGTTCAGCCACTCTGGAAAGCAGTATAGAGGTTCCTCAAAAGACTAAACATAGAGCTTTCTTGTGACCCAACAATTCTACCCCTGGGCATTTATCCAATAGACCATAAACTAGGCCACACTAAAGCTACCAGCACAACCATGTTCACTGCAGCATTGTTTGCCATAGCCATGATATGGAATCAGCTCAGATGCCCCTCAGTGGACAGATGGATAAATAAAATATGATACACACACACACACACACACACACACACACACACCCTGGAATTCTATGCTTTCATCAGAAAGAATGACATTGTGCCATTTGTAAGAAAATGGAAAGACTTGGAAAAATTATATCAAGCTAAGTAAGCCAGACCCAAAGAAATATAGGTTCCATAGTTTCCCCCATTTGTAGTAAATAGAGTGTACCTATGAATCTACAAATAAATACATTGAGTAGTAAAAGAAAAAATACAGTGGGAATGATAAATTATACTGGACTCTAGATATTCACACAGTGAATATTTGGTCTCAAAGGAGGATAGCCTTAGGAGAGCATAACAAAGGCTCAATAGCTATGTGCATAGATGATCATACAAAATGATGTTTATCAAAACAAACTCTAAGAAATGGAAACAAGGTTTTTTGCTTTTTGGGTTTTTTGTTTGTGTGTTTGTTGTTTCTCCTTTGTCATTGTTTTTGATTTCTGTACCTTTTGTCTTACATGTAAGTTTATCTGTTTGGGGGAGGGGGCATAGAAATGGTGGGACAAAGGGTGAACAAATGCAGCAGTGATACTCACTAGACACCATATTGAAAATGAGCTCTACAAATTGTGGGGAAAATGTTCTAGTGGGAAAAACTAGGAGCAAAGGAGGGAAGAGGTGACACCATTCAAAGAGAAATACACTCATTACCCGACTGTGTAACTGTACGTAACCCTCTGTACATCACCTTTGCAATAACAATAAAAACATATTAAAAAGTAAACATAAAAATCCTTTCTTATTCCAAAGCAGTTCCTCTCTTCCTCAACAGGGGCCAAGCCACCAGGCCAAAGCAGGAACTTTTAAGCAACACATATTGATAGAAAAGACCATTTTTCTCACAAAATTACACAAGGGCATGCTGGAATACACATGACTATCTTTTCATGAGTATTTTTAAAGACAATCAATTACTTTTAGGAGAGTAATAAAAGGAGACTAGCCTTTATGTTAAATTTTCTTACATGTAAATATAACGTGTAAAAATAGTATTTTTTAAATTTTTTCTTCTTTTGTATCAACAGGGATAGAAATAATGGGCTTTTTTCTCCCGTTTGTCTCAATCTTCTCAAGTGAATAATCTATGTTTAGTAAAAGCAAGGTTAAAATGGAAGCTTCTGGAAGGAAATTTGGAACTTCTGGGTAAGAATTACGAAGGAACATTTGGAGAAGTGCTCGCTCCCAATTTGTTGGAGGAGCTCCTTCCAGACATGGCTGTATAGAACCAGGTGCATGTCTGTTTTCTGTTGCAACTACAGCCTTGACACAACTCTCCACTCTTCCGGTGCCCACAGAGCCAATTCCCGAGCACGGGCATCGGTGCTGAGAAAGGGTGTCCAGAGGTCAACGTACAACTGCCCTGAGTGTGGGTGTCATCCTTCTGCTTTCCCAAAACTGTACTCTGCTGGCCCCTGCACTGCCCTGTCCTCAGGCCTTGGTGCTGCAGATCAAAGGTCACAGCTGGGCCTGGGAGCCCTCTCCCCCCAACCAGTGACAGCCATGGCTCAGTCACCACTCACTTCTAACACCAACACCCACTTCAGACACATGGCTCCCGAGCTTTAATCCTTCCCCGTCTCATTAAATGTAACACACACACACACACACACACACACACACACACACACACACACGAAAACCTTCCATGATAATAGCATTTGCTAGTAGCCAACAATGAAGTCTACTGCCCTCCCCAGGAGCCCTTCCCCGCAGAGCTAGTTCAACACTTTGAGGTGTCATGGTGGCTGGGGGAATGGCGTATCGTGCTGCGGTTTCTCAGGCCTCTCATTACGAAGACGTGAAGCAGGGGGTAACAAGTGTGACGAGACGTGCACTCACTACCTCCCCTAGGTTACTGTCACCCCTCTGTACATCACCTTGACAATACACTTGGCCAGTTTTCTTGCTCCGTACGTGGTATATTCCAACTCTTTAGATCCTTTTATGTGAGCAGCAAAGATGCTGCTTGGCAGCACGCGGGGGCTGCCACTCCCCTGGTGAAGGCCGCGTTCTCTCGCCGGCAGCCTGTGCACACATCTCTACAGTTGGGGGACACAAGCCCAGCTGCCCCCTCCCCACCGTGGGCAGGGGGGCTGGGGGCGGGGAGAGCATCCAACTCACCACACAGGGCAGGAAGGGCAAGCTTGAAATAACAGGGGTCGGAGGGGTGGAAAAGTTGATGACGTGTGTATGTTCTCAACCACGGTATTTAAGCCTCCCCCGCCGCGTAACAGGGAAGCCCTTGAATGCCGGCGCTCCTCACTTTAAAACCCACTAGAATGTCCGCTTTAGAGACAGCACCTCACCCGTGGAAAATCCTGGGAGTCCTCGAGTTTTCAAGTTTACTTTCATATCGACAAACATTTTTTAAAAATACCCTTATTATCAAAATTAAGTCTCCACTACATTTGTAAAATTTATTTCCCAATTGTGTCTGCTTTTATCGGCAAAAAATAATCAAGAAGAGCCACTGGCTACAAAAACTGCCAGCAAAATGAACCTTTAAAGAGCTAACGACTTAAGGGTGGTATAGACACATAACGTATGTTGGAGGCTTACCCTATTTGTCATTAACACATATTCTGAAAGCTCGGCTAATATAATGTGACACAAAATTAGTCAAACACAATTCATGCAATATTGTTTAATTTTACTCCTCATTTAACTTGGTTTTAAGCAAAATCATTATGTCACATGATAACGTTCACTTGAAGAAGAAATATTTCATAATGGTCGCTGACTTTAGAAATGAGTTATTAGAGGTTTCATGCTGAACACATTCTTAACTATGGAAACTATAAAGCTAATAGCTTAATCATATTTTGACACCATCTACATACTTTATGCATTATTTACAAGAGAGATATAAAAATGAAACCACTGAATATCTCGCACAATACTTCACAGTCATAGTTAACTGGTTAAAAATATAACACATTTATCTTCTGGGGACTTTATATTTGCATATATATATTTGCATACCATGTTGCAATGTGCCGTTAATGTAAAATTTAACCTTTGTTCTTTCCCTCTGATGTGCAAGGTATACTCATTAAGTTAAAAATAATGGCAAAAATAAGTCTTCGGGTGATATACATTTCATAAATTATTCCCCAGAGCAGTGAGGAAAGGTAAAATGTGGGTGGGAAAATGTTTAATTGAATTAATTCCTCATTTTCTCTATTTTTATTTTACAACTTAGAGACGGAGCCATTTGACTAGTATATGTCAACCCTATGAATTGCAAAGCCCTTCCTCTGCATTATTCACGACGTCGGCCCTCTTAATTCTGTATGCACACGACCGTGCTTGAGGCTGGCGATGGAAGTCGGGCGTCGTTTGCACACCTGTTACCTGGGTGGCAGCCATCGAACGGCGGATGCCCAGCCAGGACACGCGGGAACACACCACGCTGCCGTTCAGTGCACGGCCCGGAGGGGAGAGGCGCCGAGCTTTGCAGGGCCGGGGTCTGATTGAACTCCCGCGTGAACGTTTGCAGACCTGAGACAAAGGGGGAGCAACCTGGCGTGGAGCAACGGTGCCTGGCCGACTCGCTCACGGCGCCCCACGTGGCTGTGGTTATGTCCTAAATCTAAGTGTGCCAAATTGTGCCAAGGTCGGGCACACCCAGACTCCACTCTGGGAGGTGGGGGGTGCGCGAGGCCGTCAAGTAGGCTGGCCAGGCCTCGCGGGGAGCGATGAAATCTCGGATTCTCTCGGATGGGGCGCGTGGGGGCCTAGGCCCGAGGTTGCCACCGCGAGTGAGTGGACTGGGTGGGAGACAGGGCCCGCAGGACGGAGACCATGAACAGATCCACCGGGGGGCCGGGGGGGGGGGGGGCACCCAGGCCCCTGTGTGTGGAGATGGTGCACCTGGGCGGGAGCGCAGGGCAGCCTGGGAGAGCGGCCGGGATGAATGGCTCTCCAGGGTGCGTGAGGCATTAGCCCAGGATTCTAAGCCAAGACGCTGCCCACTCACCTTCACGGCACAGAACCCTGACGCTGGCCATCTGGAGACCCAATGGACGGGGAATCGGGGTTCCGCCGAGAGCTGGAAAGGCTGAGGCTGGGGTCTGGATACCACCCCCCCCATGCCACTCCTGACTGCCCCGTCTATCAGCAGTGGCGTCTGCGGCCTCCCTACCCCGTCCTGGGTCTGGAGCCAGGGGCCTTCCCTGCTTCCTCCTTCTGGGTGGAGTGGGGGCCCTCGTGCCGGCACCGGCTTTCCCCGCCCCCCCCCCGGCCCGCCTCTCAGGGTACGAGACCACGCGGTCCCCACAGCGAGTCCCCTGAGCACGGCCCACCGTGCCTGCCGTTCTGAGAGGCCAGCCACTGACCCCACAGTGGCAGCGGTGCCCCCTCGCCCTATCCTCTGGGCGCGGAGTCTCAGAGCCGCCTCACTCCACCCCAGGGCGCGCCGCCTGCCCCCCCCCCCAGCCTGGCACGCCCGTCCCCCCCCCCCAACCCTCCAGTAAGCGCAGGCAAGCAGAGGCGCCCTTTGTCAAGGAGATCTAGCCTCGTCCCTGCTTCCTCCTTGGGGTCCAGTGGAGACGCAGTACACCGCCGTGAAACCGCATGCTCCCTAAGAAAGGGGAAAGCCACCCAAATCCGTGACACGTTTGCCAAGGAGCCGTCTGCCCCCCACCGCCCGCCCCCCTGCAAAAGAGGCAGATGTGTTAGGCAGACACACCGCGCTGGACTCGCACGTAGTTACTGTGCGGCTCGCTGGACGCCGATGTGTGTGTGATTGTTCTTGTAAAGGTCTTTCCTGAGGTAAATAAAATTGTAGGATCTTGGAAACATACTATTATTACGGCGAGAGCTAAGGTGCGCAGAAGGGGAAAATAACTCTCTGAGGGATAAATTACATGTGATGAAGGCTAAAAGAATACAGCTCCTATTTCAGGCCGTCTTCCGGGCGAAGATTTGGCAGTTTTAGCCTGGCTTTCAAGACAATGCGAGTCCACCAAAAACATTATTCTTCACGCGGCGCCCCAGGGGCCTCGGCCGTCACGTGGCCACGCCGTCCTTCCGTTCCCTCAAATTCAACACAGATCTTCTTTATTAATTTTAATCTGTCATCAATAGCCTGACAGGCACTCTTTCGGCAAGAAATACCGCGTTAGCTGTCTCACTCACTCACCGTGTCAGCTATTAAAACCGGGAGGGTGATTAGCAGGAATGAGGTCAAACAGAATAATGTGAGTGTAAGTCGCTACCAGCGAAATGCGTAACACAGGAGGATTTATTATGTTCACTCGCTCAAATGTAATTTAAAAACAGGGTCTCACCACCTGCTATGCCGGTCGTCGGTTTCGTCCGATCATTGCCACATTTCCTGCTAATATGTTTATTTGCTCCTGGCATAGATTACCACTTACTGTATTTCTAATAACGACAGTTAAAAGAAACTTAATTGTTGCTATCTATTTCACGTAAGCCCGGCAAGTGAATAAATCATGCCATGATTGGCTCAGACGATGCAAATTAGGGACGTTTCGTCGTCGGGATTGGCAACAGGAAGACGAGCGGCCGTAACCTCCCCGCGAAGACAGGAATGTGGCTCCCCCAGACCGCAGAGCTCATTTGCGAAGGCAGTCTGTCCCCGTGACGGCGAGAGCCCCGTGTCAGGTGGAAATCACAGGACGCGCCGGGCAGTGGGAGAAGAGCATTGTGGGATTTTTGCAGATGGGAGATACTGACTCATAAACCTGTCCGCTGTTCTTTTGGAAAAGTCAAAAATCCAGAAGGTGCATGCTGGGATGGACTGTTCATCTGGGGACGCACGCACGCACGCACGCACACGCACACACGCACGCACGCGCACACACGCACACACACGATATATTTTTGAAGGGTTTCAGGTCCACATTGTTATCCATGAGCATTCTAAACTGTCGGCCGGGAAGACAGTCAAGCTGAGGGCTGAAGCGAGCAGGCCCGTGGTTTTAAATGCGCAGTGTATTTTCAGCGCACTGATTAAAGTTTAAAATGACAGCTCGTGGAACACAACCGCTCCCGGTCATCTTTCCCCAAGCAGTGCTAGCCGGGAGTCCTCACCCCAAAGGTCGTTTGGATCCCCGGCCTGAGGTGGCCGCCGCCGCTGGCGGGCCGAGGGTTTGAAGCGCGGCACGGAGCCGAGGCGCCAGGCAGAGGGGGCGTCCAGTCCCTGGTCATCCCCGCCGGGAGGGGGCTCCCCACGGGGTGCCCACGCGAGGGCTCCGGGGCAAGCCCGTGTGCCTCACTTTCCCCGCAGTTTCCGCTCCTTCCCTTCCACGTGAGAGAAGGAAAACATTCGTCTAGTCATCTGCAATGGTGTGCTCTGCGTCGAGAGGGTCAGCCAAGACCACCTGCGTGTTCTGTGGGGGGGCTTTTTTTTATTGTGGGGTTTTGGGGGGAGCATCTTTTGAGGAGCTGTGTGCCCTGTGAACCAGGACAGTCCCCCCCTCCCCCCAGCCTGGGCGCCTGAGGTTCACCGAAGGGACTGCCGCCTCCCGAGGAGGAAATGCCACGAGGAGCCACGCAAAGACGTGGGCCTAAGAACAACGCCCGCAGTACACACCGCCGCTTCTCTGCCCGCAATGTGCCCGCTACGCGGGGGCCCCCGAAGCAAGCCCGGGGAACCCACCAAGAAAGCAACGCGTGCCTCGGGCTCCTGTCTGCGCCCAGCCCGGCCCCGCGCCGGCAGCGAGCACCGGGGCGGGAGGCGATCTGCGCCCCTCACGTCAGACCCTCCCTAAGAAAACCAATGAATGCTAAACACGGCCGTGCCATCCCGGGCGCAGAGCCCGGCTCCCCCCTCGCCCCGGGAAAACGAGCCGTCCCCCCCCCCACGCCGCGGAGGGCACCGGGGCCGCCACGGCCCCCTCCACCCGCCGCCTCCCAGGGAGCGGGCCTCCCGTAGCCGCTCCACTTGAATTGACGACGGGGGCGAGGTTTGTAATTCCACCTCAAGCGGCCTCCGCGGCTGGCGTTTATTTGTGCTGTTGTTTTGGCAGGTTATCCGAGGGGCCCCTCTCGTGTGACATGTCAGGTCGACAATCAAACAAAGGACTCGTGAATTCACTTTTACGGTGAGGCGGGCTGAATGCTATTACCCCAGTGTTTGTCACCGACCCGCAGATCCCGGCCTCTAATCTGCCATCCGGATGGATGGTACAAAGTAAAGCGTCGGTGGCTTGCGTGTCTCCGTAACTACCTGCTGCCAGCTATTATTTTAAGGATCCTGTGATTTTCTTTTATTTTGAGTAGAAAAAACAAGGCAGCTGGGGTAATAAAAAGGCATATCAACGAGCCACTTCCTGGAAGATTTGTCACTCGCGAGGATGCGACAGAGGAGGCATTCTTTTTGTTGTTGTTACTAGAAAATGTATACACTCGAATATAATATTGTAAATCTGGAGTGTGTGCTTCAAATAAAACCCTTTTTAGTGCCTTGCATACTGGCAAACAAAATGAATACACAGGGATCGTAGAAAGAACCGCCGATCTCACACAGACACGCGGGATGCTACCTGCAAATCATACGCTGACAGGAGATATTTTATGTTATATGATTTGGAGGGTGAAAGTTATTATTTTTTTATTCTAAAATCGCATTAACATAGCCACAAAGCCATACATTATCACAGTGTCCCAATAACGTTTCTAAGTATTTTCTAATGATGGATAGTTAGGGAGGGCCCCTAAGGACTCAAGTTTAACTATAGAATGCCAAGTTGTGAATTAAATTGCAAAAAAAAAAATTTATTTTATTGCTTTACACTGAGTAATGAGATGATCTCCTCTCCCCGCCCCCTCCCCGGTTCAGTATACAAATAGGTGTTTCAAGATAATCAGCTACCGGTAAAAACAAGTCCTTGTTGGCTGATGGCATCTATTTTAAAATTACGTACGCAGGACCCTTAAAGAGGCAATCACTCCTATGATGAGATCTCAGAAATCACGACGAGGTCATCTGTCAAGCCACCTGATCGCTGGCGATCTGTTTACAGTTCGTCCCTTCGTGCACTTGCAAGGCCAGCTCCGGGCCCCAGGTGTGTCCACGGGACCCCTAGGGGGAACAGAGACCTCAGCACCTTCGTGGGCTCCCGTCCGGAGCACTAGGGGGAACAGAGACCTCAGCACCTTCGTGTGCTCCCGTCCAGACCCCTAGGGGGAACAGAGACCTCAGCACCTTCGTGTGCTCCCGTCCGGAGCACGAGTTGGACAATTCTGAACAATAAGCCCAGGCCCAAACAAAGAGTGATTAATGACTTACGGAGCTGCACTGCCCTGCCAACCCGGTGGGCTCGCAGTGGGTCTTTGAAGGAGAAATGAAAAGAGTTTCGGGCTTTAAATATTTACTATTTCATTCATCAATGGAGCATGTAAACGCAGAAACCAATATTCAAACACCATTTTCCCCAGACTCCATTCCCCACGTTGTACTCACACGTAATGCGTATTTATGGCAATCAGCGTAATGGCAGTGGCAGGAAGAAAACGGGTCACAGAGACAGCGGCGATGGGTTCCGGGAGAGCTCAGCGCCCCTCCCAGATCCTGCTTGCCACCCGCGCGTCCCAAGGGCTCCCTGGGCCGCACAGCCCAGCCGGCGTGGAGAACCAAAGTTCTACTTACGACACGCAATTGAGAAGGTGGCCCGTCTTTGGGCGAGCAAGCATACTCGTCATTATTATTATCACCCAGAGGGGAAACAAATAGGAAATGCTCGTACCGTGCCAGCATGCCGCATTTCCTGAGCGTTCTAAGACATCATTTCTGTGACCAAGATGGCGAGGTGTGCTCACTTCCCATCAGGAAGTTTACTTCTGCTCGGTGTATATGTGTTCAAGAGCCTGCACTGTTACTTTGTAAAGTACTTAGAGTTTTCTAACAATGTATGTTATATTACATCATGCTGCTATCCTGTACATGGGCACATTTATTGTGCACTTGCTTATTTTCCTCAAGTCTGACCAATGTTGTGGGGGGCGGGGGGGGGGGGAGAGTCGCCATCGGTGGAGCAGAAACAACTTGTATGACAGAGTTCCGCTTCTCTGGCCAACAGTACAGCAATGTGGAGGTGCAAAGGCTGGCATGGCTCCAATGTCGGGTTCTGAGGGCCCCAAATGGGCCACCAAAGGTACCCGGACCCTTCTCGGCTGGCATCCTCCAAACACAAGGTGCTCAACACATCTTCCTCGCTTTTCTATTCACTCGGTTGCTTGTAACACAGAAGCTTGCCCCAGCCAGGCCTTTTCCAACCTACTGCCCACGCCCGGTCCCCCCTTGTCGCCTTCCATCTTCCACGAGGCCCGTGACCCGCCCTCCGGGAAAGCTGCCATCCGGCTGCCGGCCAGGGCCTAGCAGCGCTCCTGCCGTCTCCCTTCAGCTCTCAGTTCAAGGCCTCTTCCTTCAGGAAGCGTTGCGCCGTACGCCGGACGCCACTCCTTCCTTACCGCTCCCTGCCCCGGTGTTCCCCGCCTCGAGCGAGCAGCTCCCAGGAACCCGAAAGCAGAGCCCGGGGACCTGGGTCCCAGCCCCACAGCCAGTGCCCAGGGCCACTCAGTTAAAGAAGAGCACGATTTGCCGGCGGCCAAACTGACCCTTCGGCCTATGTGTTTCATCAGAACTTTGCTTTCTTATGGTAGCAGCTTCTGTGAGGCACAAGTGACAGACGAGAAGCCGTACACGCTCGGCGTGTGTGTGCATCCTGACGTTTTGACAGACGCCGGCTTTGTGGAACGATCACCCGCCACAATCAAGCTCATTCACTTAGCCTTCGCCTCACGTGATGTTGTGCGTGCACGTGCAAGGACAATTCAACCTACTTACATTTTTTGTTTGGTGGGGGGGGGGGTGAGTGGGTGTATGTGGGTGTGTGGAGGGGGTGTTTGAACTCAAGGCACAGGAGCTATTTCTTAGCTTTCTCACTCAGGATCGACACGCAACCACTTGAGCCACAGCTCCACTTCAGGCTTTTTGGGGTGGTTAATTGGAGGTAAGAATCTTACAGACATTTCCACCTGGGCTGGCTTTGAAGCACACTCCTCAGAGCTCAGCCTCCTGAGTAGCTAGGATTCCAGGTGTGAGCCCTGGTGCCCTGCTTTCTCTCTGTGAATTTAGCGGTTCCTGAGTCATTTGCATTGTGGTCTCTCAGTGGTTCCTGAGTCATTTGCACTGTGGTCTCTCAGTGGTTCCTGAGTCATTTGCATTGTGGTCTTCTCACCATATTTAGGACTAGGTGAACTTGACATCAGGAAAAACCAGTAAGGGTTGCTGAGAATACAATACGTGTGTGTGCACGCACATATGCATCAGACTCACACGGATAGCTTGGCACACTTAGAAAAGAAATAAGCAAGCACATGTCTGCGTGGCTACTTGGTGACACTTCAGCTCTGCCCGGGGCAAATCTCACACTCAGCTTTGAGAACAACGCAGTTGATGGTACACCAGGGACTTCACCAAAAAGAGAGTGCCGTTACACCGCTGAGCTTTCCGAAGGGGTGTGTGTGCACATACGCGTCTGTATGTGTGCGCGTGTGTGCGTGTGGAGGGGGGAGAGGAAGAAGTGGCACTTCACTTGGTTTTATTTTATATATGCGTGTTTCAACAGATCTGCCAATTTCTCCCGGCATTGCGTTTCTGGGAGAAAGGCCAATTTTCTTCATTTTTAAAATACCATAACATTTGTGTTAGCAAAATCTACTACAAGTGCCATTGGCTGCAGAATTCCAGTTTTATTTCTGTTTTGACTTTATCAAAATTTGAGCAAAAAAAAAATGTCTTTGGGGAACAGAATGATCTGTGCTTAGCCTCAGCCCACAAATAAACACAAACCAACTGTTCGTGCAGCGGGGGGGGGGGGGGGGGGGCGCTGTTTGGGGAAGCCCCTGACAGTGAGGATGCCGCCCGCTGGCCAAGGCTAGAGCTGGAACCGCACCCCACCACGCAGTCCAACCCAGGCGGTGCAATCTGGGGACACTCTCACCATGTGGCCTAGCATATTGAATTTGTAAAAAAAAAACCCAAAAAACATATTACAAACATAGACAATATTTATGGAACACAAACGCTAATTTGTTACACTGAATCCCAACCTTGAATGTGGGTGGATGTCTTGATGGATCCCATTTAGTGGCATAATTAACCGAACAAGAGCATTGCAATTGTGTGGAAGTCCCAGGCATCAGAAATCAGGGCATTTTAATATTTTAATATTTAAGGCTTCCTGGTGCTTCAGTAATGGTCAAACCTGGTTAAGCTCCCATCGACGGTGTTGATTATTCTGAGATCTAATTTCCTCCTCTGGCTTCATTTACTGTTGTAATCTTTCTCAACAGCTATCCTTTATTATCTTTATAATCTCACTTCTTGGGTATTAATGAATCTCAAGAGTTCCCAAAACTACAGTTGAGTGTTTTAGCAAGTCATTCCAAAAATATATATTTGGTAAACGAATTCAACTTGGGATATAGTTCAGACCGCTCATCTGGAATACTGGTATCCGCCCATACTCCCGGAACCCCGCCAGCGGGCTGAGCTCTGTCTCAGCACAGGGTTGGAAGGGCGGGGGCCGGGCGGGGGGAGGGGGGGAGCAGGTGCGTGGCTCCCCGTGGTTCCTGACCACTCCGGGCTGACCATCTCCAGGCAGAAGGGGAAACTGACACGCGCGTTTGCCGGTGAGCTGCGATGAGCTTGTCTCTAATAAAATTGTAAAAAGCAATGGAAGCCTAACTCTAACACGCTCGTGAGATCCATCACGCGGTCCTGTTAGGCCCTGCGGTGAGTGACCCCGCGGCTCACAGGTCGCCCCGGTGTTGAGCCATGAGCGGTGGGCGGGCGGGCGGGCCTCGGCGAGGCACAGAAAGCCGCACGCACGCGGGCTCCCTCTCCTTCTCCGTGTCACTGCCGCCTTTGGACGTGACAAATGCCCTTCATTCTCTTTCCTTCCGCGGGACCTGAGGTGGCGGAGTCTCTTCTCCCACCTGGTTTGATTGCTCAAATTCAATCAAAGCCTTTTTACCGCTCCCCGCTTTATTTGTCTTTTCACTGGGCTCTGCCCTGTGACCCCGGCACTTTGTCCCCTTCCAATCTTCCCGGCTTTCCCGGCTCCTCCATGCCTCCACCGACCCCACGCTCCTCGGCTTCCCGGGGGTCCCAGTTTGGCTTCTTTAGGGACCCTTGGGAAGCCACGCGGGACGTGAAGAGGCAGGTCATGTAAGAAACTGCCTTTAAAAATTCAGGCCTCGTGGAGCCGGAAGACCCTTCAGAGGGAGTCTGTCTGCACCGCTCCCCTCTGCAGAGGCTCCAAAAGGAGACGCGCCTCTGTCGGGATCGCACGGCGCACTGGCAGCCGTTCTGGGGCATCGAGCCACGGCCCTTTACCCGTGCCCCCCCTGGGCAGCGGCAAACACGACCTTTTGGTGCCGAGTTTCCTGGCTTCTCCGTGGAACACGGCACTTTCTAAACCACATCGTCCCAGAAGACACCATCTTACAATGCAAAAGCCGTGCCACGGAGGATTCCCCCAACACAGCAACTTACAGACGAAAAGCATCTAGCAGCAGATTCTTGGAATAAGAAGGCTAACGCCTCCTGATCCCACTACTGTTGCCTCCTAGAAAAGCCCTGAGAAGCTAAAACCACGTCTTGCCATAGACAATGGCACCAGTAAGAATAGCTCTCGGTTACCGAGTGCTTATTGATGACTATAAATAGTAGAAACGGTTGGCAAAGTGTCCCAACGTGTTAGGAAATCCTTCGCCAGTGGTATGCACGTGTGTTATCACTCCCCATCCTAACGACCAGGAAAGTGAGCATCCAGGAACGGGAGCGGCTTGTGCACAGACCTGCTCCGTCTGTGGCGTGGCACGGAGCCCTTTGGCCGGCCTCCTGAGCTCAAATGAATGTCCCCGGCAGCACCTTTAACCAGAGCCTGTTTCCGTGATGCGTCCTTTGTTCATGCCGTCATCCGTCCCTTCCTCCGCAGCCTCCATGATGAAGGCATTCATTCCCTCATCCATCCCTCCGTTCATCGAGGGAGGCCTCTCCGGCACCGGCCTGGGTCTATTCTGAGACTACGGCCGGCAAGTCCCTGTCCGCGGTGCTGTGGGTATGACTTTCGGCTTTTGCAGGAGCCTTGGTGAATTCTAAGCTCGGTGTGTTCGTGCCTCTTCTCCCGTCCACCCTGACCAGTCATACCCTAGTCTTTCATCTTCTTCACCCATCAGCCTGACAACAGCAACAACTAAAAACTCTTTGATTGAATGGATATACACCACCAGGGTGGGAAAAAGTCTTTGAAAAAGAAAGAAGCTGAGCATTTACCCTGGAGGACACGTGTTGGTGAATTAAAGCATATCCCTGAGCTGGTGCCGGTGGCTCGCGCCTGTCATCCCAGCTACGCAGGAGGCTGAGGTCTGAGGATCACGGTTCAAAGCCGCCCCAGGGAGGAAAGCCCACGAGACGCTAACTCCAACTAATAAGCAGAAGACCAGAAGTGGCACCGTGGCTTAAAGTGGTAGAGCACTAGCCTTGAGCCACAAAGCTCGGGGACAGCACCCGGGTCTAGAGTTCAAGCCCTCCAACTGCAAAAAGAATAGTTCCTTGGTCCTTAAAGATATCTATTAGCAACTGACCGAAATCATGAGTGCAAACAGGGCTGCCGTCCTCAGAACTCAGTGCTCAGCCTGTGGCCTCCACCACGGTGTTCCGAGCCCGTCTCCGTGGGCACTCCCGTCCCACCAGGGTTCCTAACTGACGGAGCGACTCCTACTTAGACACTGATTACTCAGCACAGCAGCTCTGCGCTAAAGGCATCCGCTTGGACTGAGACGCTGTCCGCTTTCCAGGAAAGGGGGGAGGTAAATGGTACCCCATTCTCCACAGCGTCTGCTCGCGTCTCAACGCTGATCGCACTTCTCTGAAGCCCGTTTAGATTATACATGATGCAGGAAAGTTGCGTGTGTCAAATGACAGCTCGCAAGCACACAAGGCAGCTGTCGCAAACAGCGGAGGCTCGGCCTGCCCTCGCATCCTGAGCCCCGGGGAGAAAGCCGACGGGCAGGCGTGGCGAAGGAGCCCAGGCCCCTCAGAGCCACGCCAGGGCTGGCTGGGCTTCTCTGTCGTGGACACAAGGGAGCTGCTGTGGCTCCAGCCATCGTCTCTGAGGAAAGGTAAAGGCCGCCCAGACACGTCATCTACTTGTTACTGGAAAACAAATGTGTTTGTGGGGCCCCGAGCGCAGCGCGTGCGTCCCCCGGGCCAGAGCGTGGTCCTGGCCACTGCGGAAGCTGGGGGGGGGGGGGGGGATTCTGATTCTTCCTAAGCAACCTCACCGCGGGGACTTTCGGAAGAGCTGGTCGTAGGCGCTCCCCAGAGCAGCGAGGCACCCACAGCCCATGACGAGGAGCCAGAAGGGGCTACGTGAGCCAGGGCTCTGCCCTGCCGCCCCCTCCAAGCCGAAGGCAGAGCCAGCACCAGCGGGGAGGCAGCGCGTGAGCCGGAAGCATCCAGAACCCATCCGGAAGCTGGAAGGTCGCGGTGCTTCCCGGGGCAGTGGGGGGCCAGGGAGCCAGCCAGCCCCAGAGGGGAGGGGAGGGGAGGGGAGGGGAGGGGAGAGAGGAGGAGAGAGGAGGGGAGGGGAGGGGAGAGGAGAGGAGAGGAGGGGAAGGGAGGGGAGGGGAGGGGAGGAGAGGGAGGAGGAGAGAGGAGGGGAGGGGAGGGGAGAGGAGAGGAGGAGAGGGAAGAGGGGAGGGGATAGGAGGGGAGGGGAGAGGAGGAGGGGGAGGAGGGGAGGGGAGAGGAGGAGGGGAAGAGGGGAGGGGAGGAGGGGAGGGGAGGGAGGGGCGAGGAGGGGAGGATGGAGGTTGAGAAGCCCCAGGAACCCCATGTGGACTGGTGGGCGGGGCATGGCGAGGCGGAGGGCATGGAGGGGCTGGGCAGGAGCTGGGCAGGGGCTGGGCAGGGGCTGGGCAGGAGCTGGGCAGGGGCTGGGCAGGGGCTGGGCAGGAGCTGGGCAGGGGCTGGGCAGGAGCTGGGCAGGAGCTGGGCAGGGGCTGGGCAGGAGCTGGGCAGGGGCTCGGCAGGAGCTGGGCAGGGGCTGGGCAGGAGCTGGGCAGGAGCTGGGCAGGGGGCTGGGCAGGGGCTGGGCAGGGCTGGGCAGGAGCTGGGCAGGAGCTGGGCAGGGGGCTGGGCAGGGGCTGGGCAGGGGCTGGGCAGGAGCTGGGCAGGGGCTGGGCAGGAGCTGGGCAGGAGCTGGGCAGGGGCTGGGCAGGAGCTGGGCAGGGGCTGGGCAGGAGCTGGGCAGGGGGCTGGGCAGGGGCTGGGCAGGGGCTGGGCAGGAGCTGGGCAGGGGCTGGGCAGGGGCTGGGCAGGAGCTGGGCAGGAGCTGGGCAGGAGCTGGGCAGGGGCTGGGCAGGAGCTGGGCAGGGGCTGGGCAGGGGCTGGGCAGGAGCTGGGCAGGGGCTGGGCAGGGGCTGGGCAGGGGCTGGGCAGGAGCTGGGCAGGGGGCTGGGCAGGGGCTGGGCAGGGGCTGGGCAGGGGCTGGGCAGGAGCTGGGCAGGGGGCTGGGCAGGAGCTGGGCAGGGGCTGGGCAGGGGCTGGGCAGGGGTCTGGGCAGGGGCTGGGCAGGGGCTGGGCAGGGGCTGGGCAGGGGTCTGGGCAGGGGCTGGGCAGGGGCTGGGCAGGGGTCTGGGCAGGGGCTGGGCAGGGGCTGGGCAGGGGGCTGGGCAGGGGCTGGGCAGGGGTCTGGGCAGGGGCTGGGCAGGGGTCTGGGCAGGGGTCTGGGCAGGGGGCTGGGCAGGGGCTGGGCAGGCCGGCCGGCACCCTGTGCTCTCGGGCGGAGGTTAGGGCAGGGGCCGCGTGGGTCCCCTGGGTCTCCCGGGAGCGGGGTGCGTGGGGAATTCTTACTGGAACTTTCCTCTTACAACTGCACCTGGCGGCTCCACCCCGGGAGCAGCTGCCCAGGTCTCCTCTAAGTCTGGGCTTCATGGAGGAGCTGGCCCGCCCCAGGACCAGTGAAACTAAGTACACACGCACACGCACACACACGCACGCACACACGCACGCACACGCACACACGCACGCACACACACGCACGCACGCACACGCACGCATGCACACGCAGTCAGCCCTGTGCCTGTCCATGGACCACATCTGAGTCTCTGGACTCAACAGTCCACCGGTGGAGGATCTTCCGGAAAGAGAAAAATGCATGAAGTCTCTTTCCTATCGTCACCCCCGGACACCACTGCCTAACAACAACGCCCACCCCGCTGCATTGTGGGAAACACTGGGCGTCACCTACAGACGGCTTAACCGCCAGGAGCCTGTGCCTAACACACAGCCGGCAGACCCGGGTTATTAGAGGAACGACTCGAGCGGCCGGCTCACACTTCCCCCTGCCGAGAGGACCGGGCGGGCGGGCGGGGGAGGGGGAGGGGGGGGCGGGGAGCGGCGCCGCAGAGCTGCTCGTGGGTGCGCAGCGAGACACGCGGACGCCGCTTCCTCCTGGGGGAGGCCTGCCCGAGTGAGCGCACCCCAGTGTGACCCCGCAGTCAGCCCGGCCCTGCGCAGGAAGGGACACCGCCAACCCGTCGCGCCCAGGCCTGAAGGGGTCCCCACCGCCCCGGGGTTTCCCGGGAACCAGCTAGAAGCCAGGCAGCTTTGGTGATGGGTTTACCCTGAGGCAAAGGAGAAATCCAGGAAGGAAACTTTGCCAGAGGTGGGGGGGGGAGAGGATGGGGATGGAGGAGGGAGGGTGCCGGCCTGGAGGAGCAGTGGTAGGGCAGGATGGGGGCGGGGGGGGCAGTACACGCAGGCCGGGAAGGGAGCCCCTGGCCCCAGAAGACCTGGTCTGGTTACCAAGGGTTACCAAGGGCCACATCCCCAGGGCGGTGGTACCTCTACTCTGATCCCCATGGCAACCACTGCTCAAGTCTGAAGGCCTCAAAGCCACTGCAGACACTGACATCTCCTCTTCCCTGTCATTCCTGAGGAGCTTGCAAGCGAGGACCCCCCAAATCATCCACAAGCCGGCCCGCCGGCCCCCCACACGCGAGACACTCAGCCTGGGCTCTGCCCTCGGCCCGTGCGGGCCAGCGGGGAAGCCCGAGGCAGGGAAATTCCGCCCCCACCACCACCCTGCCCGGGCGCAAGACGCCTGGCACCCAAAGGAAGATGTAATGATTTGTCGGTTCAGGGTAACAACATGGCCCGGTGACCAAAAGATGATAAGGTACAGTCCGCCCGCAACCCCACTGGCAGAGGGAAGCCTGGCCCTTGGCTTCATCTGGAGGATTCTAAGAAGCCTGGGTACGAAGTACGTTAAACCCCTACCAGCAGTGGGAGAGCCGCCTGATCAGATGTCAAAGCCCATGCAACGCAATACCGAGTGAAATGAACTGACCCCTCCCCGGAGACCCCACACATCGTCGGAAGGAGCTCAGAAATGTGCTCGTGGCACGGGCTTATTTGTGTAATACATGAAGTGGCATTTCAAGATAGTGGGGGGAAAAATACACTCCGTAATAATGCTGTGGGGGAAACCGTCTCTGCACTTGAACGAAAGGAAACACTCGGGTGCCGTTCTTCGTATCACTGGTCGCGTTTAATTCCTGATGTGCGTGTGCATGTTGCTTTGGGCCAGTCCCTGGGTTTCAACCCAGTTTTACACCCTCGCAGTTCGCAGTTCGCAGTTCGCGCTCTACCACTTGAACCACACCCCCGGCCCTGATTTTTAAACCTAAGTTTGGGTAGCGTTTATTCTGTAGATCACAACTCACAGGCTTTCCTTACTGGGCTGGCTTGACAGTGCCCTCCTGATCTCAGCCTCCCGAGTAGTAAGATAACAGGAAGGAGACCCTGGCACTCAGTGTAAATATTTTAAAATATAGTTGCATTCAGATGGATATTTTTACATTGTGGGGTTCAGCAAGCCTTGTAAATCCAGAAAAAGAAGACAAAGTTGATAGGTTGAATGTGCTGAGATTAAGAACCACCTTATATAAAGAAAACCTGGAATCATTTTTTAAAGACTAACAAGTCAATAGATGCATGCACCAAACGCTTAAACGGCTTCCCCGGGAATGTAGAAAGCCAAACACAGTAAACATCTCTCATTTCCACGAACACTGTAAGAAAGAAAATTAACCAAAAGTGAAAAACTTGACCAGGGGACACATGCCTGCAAACCCCGGCTTAGGAAGCAAAGACAGGAGGCCCCGCCTGAGCTGCGGCGGCGGGAGGAGAAAGAGTGCACCTTGCACACTGGCAAGAACGTTTGGGTGACCCCATCGCGTGCCGGCAGGGCCTGAGGAAGCGGGCCGTAGCCCGGGGGGAGCCGCAGGACAGACGGCCCGCGCAGGGCACGGGCATTCTTGCACCACTCACGCCTGGAGAACCAGTCCGGGCGTCGCCACGCGCAATCGCACGATGGTGGCGACCTTAGGTGCCCACGCGACCGCGTGTTCCAACAATGGAGCGCGTGCTCCGTGCTGCTACGGCGCAGGACGAGCCCCGAAACAAGGCTGAGCTCGAGTCACCCGTGACCCGGGAAAGCCGTGCACCGTCCACAAGCTGTTCAGCGAGCACAGAGCAGCGCTGCCGTCCTAGAACAGTTTTCTACCGCTGTCACCCGATTTTTAAGCGTCCTCCTAAGATCACGCGAGATTCACTTAGTGACGCGAAGCCTTGTGTCTCGACGCCGCCTCTTCTGTGCACTGCGCTACACTTGTGCCCCGTTCCTCACAATTAAAACTCTATCATGGCTTGTGACGCTTTCCTTTAACCCTTGTGGAGCTGAATCAATTCACGCATCCCTCTCTTTATCCTTTCTTTAAACAATGACAGGATTCGGCTACACAAAACGTAAAAGGCTCCGCACGGAAAGAAACGCTTGCGGACAACTAAAATGGACAAGACGGCAAATGCCAACTTCGCCACGCCGCCAAAGGAGCGTGTTCTCACAGATGAGCGTTCCTCTCCCGTCCGCAACGAGAGACACCACCTTGAACGACTTGGCCGAAGGAGGGGCAGTGTGGGCCTCCGCCCCACAGGGGGCGCAGGGGAGCAGCTCAGGGTGGTTCCCACAGGCTGGGCAGGGCTGCCCTTGTCCCTGACTATTATCTCAGACGCAAACATTCCGCCGACCAGACCAGACAGGGTCCAAGCACGTACATACCTTGAGGCAGACTCTTAAGATCGGCTGGGCCCGGCGCTGGGCTGGATGATCCCGTCCTCCTCCTGTGTCCTCTGTGAGTCGCCTACAATGGCCGTGGCCTGAGATGAAGGGAAACAGAGCTCGTTACAAGCCAAAGGCCAGAGCAGGCCCTTCCTTCCCTGTGCCACCGAGGCTCTGGTGGGAATGGGACAGGGAGGAGGGGGGAGGGCGGGGGGGGAGGGCGAGCAGGGGTCTTCCCAGGGAGGGGAAAGACAAAACGGGTTCTAGAAAATACCAAGAGTTGACAGGAACATGGAAACTAAAGGGTTCCCATGTTTCAATAAGTGTGTATCACCTTACACATGTAATCTGTGCTGGACAGATACTCACGGGTGTGTGTTCTCGAGTGCAGGGTGTGGGTGGGGGAGCATGGGTTAAAAGCTCTCAGGAAGGGCCTGGGAATAAAGGTCCCGGGCCCGTGGGTGGCTGGCGTGGCCCGTGTCCTAGTCGTGGGCTTCCCGGCCTCTGGAGACGGCGCAGCTTAAGAGTCCGTATGGTTTTTGCTTTAGGGCCCAGCTTCAACTGCGCTACCAGAGGTGAGGGTAACTCAGGAAGGGAAACCCACCGGGGCAGGTTTCACGCGCAGCTGAGATGGAGTACACGGGTGCTTTCCAGTTTGTGAGACCAAGTGGAGAACGTGGACACTAAGCAAAGCTAGCTAAACTCCGAAGTTCATTTTTAAAAACAACACGCACCTCTTAACAACAAGAAGCAAAACCAACTTGAGCAAGCAAAAATAAGAAATACTCTTCCAATGGGCTGGGAATGTGGCCTAGTGGTACAGGGCTTGCCTCGTATACATGAAGCCCTGGGTTCGATTCCTCAGCACCACATATACAGAAAACGGCCAGAAGTGGCGCTGTGGCTCAGGTGGCAGAGTGCTAGCCTTGAGCAAAGAGAAGCCAGGGACAGTGCTCAGGCCCTGAGTCCAAGGCCCAGGACTGGCCAAACAAAAAAAAAAACCATACTTTTCCCGACTTTAAAAGAAAATTATGAGTATTTCTTGGGAACTTTCTCAAGAAGTCGCTTATATCTTTGGCAATTTTGTGTGTTAGCCCCTCCGGGTTCTGGGCCCCTGGGGACCTCTTGACATAAGTAAATGGGCATAAATCTTATTTTCCTTATCTTTTAACTAAAAGGACTAAAAGTAGGTTTTCTGGAAGGGTGGGTAGAGGCGACCTGTAGACTTTCTCTCCTAGGTACGTGCTGGAAGGGGGCTGGGATTGAAGGGCAAGGCTCAGCGAAGGTGACTTCAGGAAGCTCTGGCGGGGGGGGGGGGGGGGGAGGGGGGAGGGGAAGAGGAGGGAGGGGAGGGGGAGGGGGAGGGGAGGGCCTAGCAGGCTGGGCAGGCTCTGGTCCCGCCATGTCCTGTGCGTGCGCCCGGTGAGGGCTGCCTAGGCCTTTGAAAGCCCAAGGGAGGTTCTTCACTCACCGAGGGCGTGTGGCTCCTCCCGGGGAAGGATCTGGAAGAATCCGCACGCGCCGTAGACACGCAGGACTCGGCCACTCCGGGTCGAGGCGGTGCTCCGTCCTCAGCTGGCCTTCGAGCACAGTGCTCCCCCCCACCCCCCACCCCGTGGCTGTCATTTCAGTTGTCGTCACGCCTTCTTCCCAGTGTCCTCCGAAGTCCTCCCCGCCTGGCGATGGGGCCGGACACGGAGATTGAGAGGAACGGCGTGGGAGAGCCGTGTCGGTGCCCTGCGGGTGCTCCCGGCCGGCCTCGGGGCGCCCCCTGCGGGTGCTCCCAGCTGGCCTGGGGCACGGTTGCTCCAGGCTCGCGCGGCGGCTGCCTGTCTGAGAGGCCGCGTCCTGGAGCCCCCCCCCCCGCCCCTGCCCCCCCCCGCCCCTCCCCAGCACAACAGTCGGCGAGGCCCCGTTCTGACAAATAGAAGCTGGGCGCGCAGGCCGTGCGCTCTGTGGAGGACGCACGCCGGAAGCCCGGCCCGGCCCACGCTGCAGGACCCCACGCAAAAGCGGGGAGCAGAAAGATTTGGGAACGGGGTCAAGGGGCAGAGCACCCGCCTCGCATCCGCGAGACCCGAGTTCGATCCCCAGCACCACCCAAAACAAAATGCCGGAGAACTGCCCCAAAACGGTTTGTGCTCTGCGTGGTGCGAGAGTTTCGCGGCAGAAAGGCTCCCACGAGAGGACTGCAGGGGAGGACGGGGAGGAGGGGGAGGAGGGGGAGGAGGGGGGAGGACGGGGAGGACGGGGAGGAGGGCCTCAGACCGCGCGGACACGCTCGGCCAGACACTCCAGGAGCTCTCACAGATTAAAAGACGTATGGCTGACAGTTCACCTCTTCTCTTCACGGACCTAGGACGCGGGGAAGGCCCGGATGTTTGCCTTGCCCCGTTCTTGACAAGGGAGACGTGAGAAAATGACTCGGAATCCCAAGCCGTGGGGCGGCACATTCCCTCAGACTCCGAACACCCAGCGGGGACCATTCCCCTGCGCCCGGTTTCTCCCACTTCAGCCACAGTTCACGGGCCCCGGGACAGACCCTGAGACCTCTCAGAAAACCCGAGGGGATCGGTCGCGGCTGCCGGCCATGTAGCTCTGCCGACGCTCAGAGTGGGGGGGGGGTCTCTGCCGCACCCCAACTCCGAAGGCCCCCAACGCGCGAGCTGGGTGGCTCCCTAAACTCCTGCTGCCGTTGCTCCTAGTCTCCTTTCCCACCCCTTGCCATTTGGGTTTCCTTGCATCCGTCTCCACCACCTTTCCACCCAAAGCCCCACTCATTTCGCCTTACTTTGTGCAGTAGCGTTTTGTTGGGGTTGGGGTTGGAGTTGGGGTTGGCGGTGGAGGGAGGGGAGGGGGTCAATGCAAGGAAGAAAGGCTAAGGGCACGGGGCTTTGCAGTCTACTTCGTGAGGAAAACAAAAACCAAGATGGGATATGGATCCTTGGGTTTGCGCAGCCCTCTTGGGCACCTGCCCCCCGCCCCCCGCCCCCCGCCAGAGGCCGCCCGAAGCGCGGAGAGGACTCTGCTAGGCCCTGGCTTACACCTAGGCCCCGCAACTTAAAATAAAGCCAGCTCAAGTGATGTAAAGATGTCCTCCTCCCCGGGATCTACGGCCTGCCTGCAGAGCGTTCGGGGGAATTGGCGATCTGCCCAAAGTGTTTTTCCAAACCACCTCTTAGATATTTTTTTGGCCAGAACCATGTAGCAAGCCCACACTGTCATCTTGGAAGAGGGAAGACGGCTGCTCTCCTGTTGCTCGGAGCCTCTGCTTAGCCCCAAAGCCCCCAGGTACTGTTAAGTTTCATTGTGATCCAATACCCATCTGCCAGACGCGAGCCTCGGGGTGCTTTCAATGCCAAATTTATACAGGCTGATATTTGCATGCAAATATGTAGCTAGAAAGGAATTCTATAATTAGTATCCACGGAAGCTGTGAGTTTCTGCTCTTTAAGTCTCTCGCGCAATTAGGGTGGATACAAAAACCGTGGCTCTGAGTACATATTCCTCCTCATCGGATTCCACGCGCTTGCAGCTCAGCTGGGAGGACAATTAAAGGCAGTTTGGGCCCTAAGTGGAAGGGATAGTCATTGAGAGAGTGGGCGTTTATTTGGGAGGGAAATTTTACCTAACTGGAGGGTCTGGAAGGTCAGACACATAAATAAGTAGTTGGAAAAAAAAGAGAGAGCAGAGAGAAAAATATTCTGCTCCAAAATGCTCTTAAGAAAATAAATGAGTATAATCCAAGGAAACCCATCATTTCCTATCACCTGTGTCAAGTCTTAGATCTGGGTCGTCGTCCAGCAATTAGGTGAAACAATTAAAACCTCGATGTTTTGTAAAGGAAACCGGCGAGACTTAATTCGAACCTAATTGAAGTAAGGCAGCCACTCTCCTGGATGATTTGGCTGCAGATGAATGGCTGCCTTGCTGGGGGTGCTCAGGTAAGTCCAGAGAGAGCCCCCCACCCACCCACCCACCCACCCACGGGGGTGCTGTGGATGGATGGATGGATGGCAGAATATGAATGAGGCAAGCCTAAAGCCAACTCCCCATTAGTGCAAGATGTTTGTGTGCACGTGTAGCTAATTGTGGACCAGAGCACGGCTCACAACATATGGACAATAAAGGCCAGGTGATATGGTTGGAGGCCAGAAGATGCAGGCACTGGGGACAGGCCTCTGATGGTGGCCCTCGGCCCAGGGTGCAGAGGGTGGCACTGGGGACAGGCCTCTGACGGTGGCCCTCAGCCCAGGGTGCAGAGGGTGGCATTGGGGACAGGCCTCTGACGGTGGCCCTCAGCCCAGGGTGCAGAGGGTGGCACTGGGACAGGCCTCTGACAGTGGCCCTCGGCCCATGCACGGTGCCAGACACACAACCAGAAGACTCGTGAAGAAACAGCCCACCCACCCTCATCTTCCGAGCTCCTCCACACATGGAATCCTGCTGTCCCTTTCAAAATCAGGGATTTGTCGGCATTCCATGTTTCATTGGCGGGTGGGGCAGATGAAGACATCGATGAAGGTCTTGGCTCTGTGTACTGGAGAAACAAAGGGAACCATCATGAAAGTCAGGTTGAAATAGAAACGTGGGAGGGCCTGGGACCAGGGCTTCCCGAGCGTGGTCCGCGCGCATGCCTTGCTGCTTACTCCTTCAGCTGCATTTCGGCCAAACACCAGGCCGCTAGGCCCCGCTGAGGGGACCCAGTTCCGGAGCACCGCCTTGGAGGTAGTAGCAAACAAACACACTCCACTTGGAAATAAAGGCACCAATGCACGACTGGACTTGATCCTGTGTCTGAACTCGGTCTGGCAAAGGAGGAGGCCCCAATGCCAGGGGCTCAGTTCGGGAAGCCGTCCGTGTGAGAGGGAGACTCCCGACCCATCCTCTGATCTTGTTTGCTTCTGCCACTGACATCCTGAAAGCCGTCAGAAAGCCCAGTAGGACAGCTCCACGTTAGACAGTGGGTAGGAGACAGAGCTGCGCTGGACAGAAATAAATGATTTTCCAAGGGCAAGCCGTCAGTGGTGATGCCCGGAAAGGTCCAGGGCCTCCTGAATTCCACTCCAGCGCTCTTCCGTCACCAGGCCATTCGCCTTGTCAAATGTGTGGCTGGGTTTCATCTCTGCCCTGATGACAATGAAGGCCATGGCATCTATTAATCTTCACTCCAGTCCCCAGGAACTAGTTAGGCATGAAGGGTGACAGCCTCGAGCCCTAGGGGCCTTGACAACTGCAGGTCCTCAGGGCATTGCGACTCGGGGATCTCAAGAATGAGAAATAAGTCGGGCTGTTTCCCCAGCCTCCTGGCCGCTGGAGGCCCGGCAGCCTGTCGTCGGAGCCCTAAGGACCCGTGGCTACCTGTCAAGTGCCAGCCAGGAGGCTCTGTGAGGGTCCTGAGGACGGCCGGGGCACGGCCCCGTCCCTCTGTACAGCTTAGTGAGCACGCCCCTCTGCTGACACGCGCGCCCTCCGGTGCCCGCCGTCCGAGCGGGGTGCCCTCCGGTCCTGCCCGAGCCGCCCGCGTGCCCGCGGAATTTCCCAGCCAGCGCGCCCCGGCCGGCCGAATAGCGGGCGGTGCTCCTTACCTTTAAAAACGAAACGTTCGCGTCCAGCTAGGGATTTATTTCCCACCTCCGCAGCCCCCACCCCTCCTGCAGTGATAAGAAACAACTGGAACAAGACTCTGGGGTGTCATGCTGTCAAAAAAAATTCTTAATGAAATTAAACCCCTCACACGCGCGCAAATGCTATTTCAGGCTGCAGACGAGCCAGCGACGCTCTCCCCGCCACCGCCGGCCTGGTGGCTCCCGTCTGAAGAGCTGCGGCATGTCAGCTCCTCGCCCCGGGGGATTGGGGTGGAATATTTTATACCTGGAGTGGCCTTATTTCCAGGCAATGGCAGCTCCGCCGTGCGCTCGGGGAGACGCGGGGGGCGCTTGGATCCGGGGGAGGGAGGTGGGGTGGGGCCGAGCGAGGGTCTCCTATGCTTCCAATCCTGACATTTTGGATGAGCTCCCCCCCACCCCACCCCCCCACCCCCGCCACCGGCTCCTTCTTTCCTGGTGGAGGGGCGATCTGCTGCTCAGGGAGGCCGAGCCAGCACGGAAACAAAACAGAACGGAACAAAACAAAAACGAGGGGCTTGCAGGGGGGAGGAAGGTCTCCCAGCCGCCGGCTCGCGGTGCCAGGGTCAAGTTCAAGCGCACGGGTCCCGGGTGGTGTGGCTCGCTCCTGTTCCAGGCACGTGTGCGGAAGAGGCTCTCTCTAAGTCCTCACAGGTTCATTTTTCTGCCGGAATTTTCCTTGCAGATACAGTTTTTTCTCTCTCTCCACCAATTAAAAGAAAAGTAAGTAATCGTAAAGAAACCAATTTAAGAAAAAGTGAACTTTAACCCCACGCAGCCCTTCCATGGCAGAGTCGCGGGAGTCCCGGCCCCCCCCCCCCCCACTCACCAACGCCAGCATCATTTAAAACGAAGATGGGGGGGAGGGGGGCCCTGCTCAGGACGCCCTCCGTTCACAACCCGCCCGGCTGAGTGGCGCCTCTTTTGTACAACTACTCGGAGATCATTTTTGTTTTTAGCGAGACTCCCGGAGCGGAGCACAGCCCGGTGCGGCGTGGCAGGGCCGCCCCGTGGTAAAGCGCTCGTGCGCGGAGGCCGTGGCGTTGGGAAGCGTCCCCTTTGTCTTCTGCTCAAATGTGTCTGAGACATGTCACCCCGGCGAGCGGGCGTCCTGAACCACGGTTCAAGACCACTCTGACACGTCTTGTTAATTCTTCATCACGCGGCGACAGGAGACGCTCACACACAAAGCCCGGAAGACACCATGGCCGCTGGCCGCCCGGCCGGCGGGAAAGGCAGGCCCGGCCACGCGGCCCCGGCCCCGTCTCCCGCGAGCTCAGTCATATTCCTGGCACTTGGCACTTGGTTTTAATTGAACACATACTACTAGACCCAAAGCAAAGTTTGGAGTCTCTCAATTACCTGCAATTTTTTTTTTATCTTTATAAGTAAAAACAAAAACCCAAACCAACCACAACAAAAAGAAACAGGGAGTTGCCGCTGCCCATATTTATTAGAAACCATCTGTTACGCCTCTAATTAAAACCCACTTGTAATGAGCTTGTTAGTGTACAAAATGTGTCAGGTAAAGGTATTATTCATGAAGCAGTCGCGTGAGTGCCTGAATAGTATCTTAAAATCCTATTAGTTAAACAAAGTAACGTATTAGTATTTTGACCCAACATACAAGAGACTTCACAACGACCTGGCACCTGACTCGTGTATTATCCCCCCCCCCCCCCCCGCAAATATGTTGCTATTTCAACCTAATATATAGTCAGATGGCCTTTTATAATTGCAGTATCAAATCCTTGCCTCAATTTTCAACTGCAGGTGATTTCAAATGATTAAAGACGCACAACAGGGAATAAACAAAAATGCTTACATGCAATTATTTTTAATTAGTATTTGGCCATAAAGTGTATGCCTTCATAAAAAAGTCTGTTATTCACATAAACATCTGTTACCATACACACAAGAAAACACACTGTAAGCCTGTCATGGAATCACCAAAACAGAAACACAGAAGGAGGCCGGCCGGCAGGAAAGCCAGCACTTGGAGATTTTAAACAAAAGATAGAAGTCTAACTGCCAAAACAGACACAAAGCCACGCCTTTCAATTAACATCACTCACAATCAAAGGAAGAGTGTTGCCCGTGGAATTACACTTGAAAATGTTAAAATAGACGGGATTATTCTTTGGAAACAATAGCATCCAGGAGCCCCAGACAATTTCAAATTCTTTCACTAATTTTGCATGGCATGCATAATCAGACGGTTTCCGGTTTGTGTGCTCTCTCCTGGCTGATAACTTTCCAGTTTCTCTGCACACTTGGCTTTGTTGTTGTTGTTGTTGTTGTTCATGAACGCAGCCAAACTTGGTGAGATTGAAAGGCTTAAATCCCAAGTGCTGAACATGAGGCTTGTTTCATGAAAGCCTGCAGCAAGTGGGGGCGGGGGATATATTTTAAGTCAGCGAACCCCCACCAAGCACAAGGAGTGAGATGGGGGAAATAAATTAATACCGCTGTAATTGATAGGTGGAGATAAGGCTGCTCGGTGGAACACTGGGAGGAAAATGAAGGGGAGGTGTGAGAATCCCCTGCCATGAATTACAGAAGCCGTGGGGACTGCTCGGCTCCAGCTGGAGGAGGCTCCGGAACGGTCTGTCTGGGGGATCGCCGCAGCAACCCGGGTTAACACATCCCCTTCAAAGTCCAGAAGCCGCGGCGTTTCTGAGCCGCTCCAGGATGGATCTTCCCGGGGAAGCAGACAATAGTTGAATCAAGCCGCACGCACCGGCGGCCATACGTCACCGTCTCGGGCCGGCCGTGCTCGGGGAAGGCTGAAACGGAGAGACCTGGCCGCCGCCCTCGGGGACCACGGAGCAGTTGTCAAGGAGATGCAAACCGAACCCAGCTCCCGCCCGGGCCCTGTGCGCGGCGGCGGGGACGTGGCTCCCAGCATGGCCCGGCTCGCTCGCCCTGGGGATGGAGGGGGGCTCCAGGGTCCACAGCCCAGGCTGCCCCCTCCCGGGTTCACCGAAGGGCTACCCCACGCCCATCAGAAGCTCGGGGTCATTTAAAAACATAACCCAGAACGACGGAAAGGAAAAGATATACTAGGGGACCAAACCTATTGATCAAGAGCCCCCCCAAAGACAGGCCATAAATAAGATGGCACAATGACCAGAAAAAGGCAGGTTTTACATTAAGAAGCCGCAAATTCATGGTTGGGGGGGGAGGGGGGCTGGGCCTGAGTGCTCCAGCATCCCCCTTACGCCGGAAGGTGAAGGACAGCCCCATTCCACGCCAGGGCGACGCGCACTGGGCGAGGGCCAGGCTGCCCTTTGCTAAGCGCCATCTCCCCGGGGGGGCGGGGGGGAGGCCCCGTTCCTCAGCCAGGCCCATGCGTGTGCGCTGGGCTCGCTTCTCCTCGGGGTCCTGTCTAGGCACTGTCTCCCCGTGGCAGGGGGCGCTGGTCCCGTGCTCCCAGCATTTGGGAGCCTGCGTCAGGAGGATCGTGACTTGGAGGCCAACCTGAGCTGCATAGGGAGACTTTATCTCTAAATACAATAAAAATAAAAATAAAAAATAGGCTGGGCACTGGAGGCTCACGCTGGTCATCCTAGCTACTCAAGAGGCTGAGATCTGAGGATGGTGGTTTGAATCCAGCCCCCGGCAGGCAAGTCCGTAAGACTCTTATCTCCAATGAACCACCAGAAAACCGGACGTGGGGCTGTGGCTCCACATGGTAGAGCACTGGACTTGAGCTAAAAAAACTCAGGGATATCACCCAGACCCCGAATTAAAGCCTCATAACCAAAAAAAAAAAAAAAATTTAAATTAAATTATATTAGAAAATGAAAAGGTGCTTAAGTACCCATGGCTCACCCCTGTCATCCAGGAGGCTGAAATCGGAGGATCATTGTTCAAAGCCAGCCTAGGCAAGAAAGCTTATGAGACCCTTATCTCCAATTAACCAGCAAAAAAAACCCAGCAGAGGTAGAGCTATGGCTCAAGTGGTAGAGCACCAGCCTTAAACAAAAACGCTGAGCCCCTAGGCCTGCAGCTCAAGCCCCAGTACTGGCACAAAAACAGAGGAAATAATTAAATTAGTAAAACAAACAAAAAAAAACAGGAAATTAAAGTCATAGAAAACCGATAACCACTTGCTGCCCCGCCCCGCCCCGCCCCGCCCAGCGTCGGGTGCCTAGGGCTCCGGGAAGGGTTTCTCCGAACGCACACGCGGTGTGTCCACGCGCAGGGATGGTGGCGCAGTGGGTGGGAGTGCACGCGTGGCTGTGTGCCGGGGTGAGCCCCGCGTGGGCGCGGGCCGGGGTGAGCCCCGCGTGGGCGCAGGCCGGGGTGGGCCCCGCGTGGGCGCGGGCCGGGGTGAGCCCCGCGTGGCTGTGTGCCCGGGTGAGCCCCGCGTGGGCGCGGGCCGGGCCTCCCGCTGCCCCCGGCCGTGGTGTCCCCACACCTCCGCTCAGCGGAAGGCTGGAAACAGACCCCAGTAGCAGAGCAAGATTCCTAGAGAGAAGCGGAGTAAGCGGCCGTGTGGCCGCTCGGGGGCCACGCTGGGCCTTCGGCGGGTCAGGCCCGGGACCTCGAACCAGTGCCCCTGGGGGTGGATGCCTCACGCCAGGCTCCTCACGGGTCACCCCCTCTTCCGGGACGTCTGTGGACAGCGGGGACGAGAAGCTGGGGGGGGGGGGCGGTTTCCCTCTCTGTTCCTCCAAAGCCGACCGACGCCCACACTTCGCGAGGCACCCCAGATCTCCACCGCGTCGAGGCTCGGCGGCCACAGGGTGGGTGCTCTGGGCCCTGCCGTGCTCCCTGCCCTCCGGGGAGACCGCCACGCCGGGGGGACACTCCGGGGGACACTCCTCGGGCGGCTCCCTCCGGGGCGGCTTGAGTGACAGCCAGCACTTTCAGAACTCAAGGTGTTCCTTCCTATGGAGCCAGGTAAAATGAAAAACTAAACCGCGGCCGCGCTCCCCACAGTCTAGAGGAAATAATATTCGAAATACAGACTGAACTACTCCTAGGTGCTTTGCAATGCAGCATGCTCTTAAGGTGTGTTTTCCTTCCTTCCGCCAAAGCGCTAAATCACTTTCTGAACGGCACCTGGCTGCCTTCCCTGGGTTCCCGCCCCCCACGCCCAGCCCACCCCCCCACCCCCCCCACACCTGTCCTCCTCCCCAGTGGCGTCTCTTCTGCTGCTCTGCATCTGTGTACCCGAGTCCGAGTTGCCCCCTTGTCTTCCTGTGGTTGTCTCATCTATCAGAGGCCCTTCTCTCAACCCCTTTGAGGGGGCAGAGACCCCAGGACAGCCCCCGGCCCCCGGGGCCAGTTACCAGCTCTGACACGCTCACAGATGGGCACGTGAACAGCCCCACTCGGTACCTAAATCCTCCCTCTTCCTTTTCCGACCCTCTGGCTCAAGCTCCAAGCGCCACCCATGGGCCGGGAGACGCAGGGGTCTCTGTGCAAGTCCTGTGGAAGGAATTGTGTGCAGAGTAGGAAAGGTTGTGCAGCAGCGGGGGGGGGGGGGGGAGGGAGGGAGGGAGAGGGGAGGGGAGGGGAGGGGAGGGGAGGGGAGGGGAGGGGAGGGGAGGGGAGGGGAGGGGAGGGGAGGGGAGGACAGGGTACCCAGAATCCAGCTGTACAGAGTTGGGATGCTGAGCTTTATGAACCTACCCATTTCCCCCAGGTTCAGTCAGATTTCCGTCCCTGGTGGTGAACAGGTCCAGCCAGCGCGTGTGTTTCCAGGGGAGCGCGTGCCGGGAGCAGGAGGCGGCTCGAGGCTCTCAGCCTGTGAAACCTGGCGTTTGCCTTGATAATTGCTGAGAGAGACACCGCCGTTCTTCTGTCTCCGGATGCTAATGATCTTGTGAGTTTATTTCTTGCCAAGGAGCACCTTCCTTCTGCTTCATTAAACAAGTTCGTTCAACTATGTTCTGCTGAAGCACTTTGATCAAGGAGAAAGATGGGACACTCCATTGACAGCATGTATTTGTGTTTCACTGAAATAAAATGTACATCCTATGCTTAAGTCTCAGGAAAGCCTCCTCAATAAGTAGTAAGACTTAGTGGTACATATACACAATATTCAGCCATAATGAAGAACAAGACTAAGTATCCCGCAGGAAAATGGATGAAACTGGAAGTCATCTACTTCCATAAGTCACTGAGACCAACTCAGGAAGACAAATACCACATGCTTTCTCTCACTCGAGGAACCTAGAGAACACGAACAAACAAAAAGGCATAGATGACGAAGGGGAGATAGTCGGGAAGTGCAAGGAGACCCAGGAAGAGGAGGAGAGAGGAGACGAGGGGGAGTATGACCAAAGTGCGTTACGAACACATGAAATACTGTGAAGAAACCGATGATTTTGTACAATTAACACAGGCTAATAAAAAGTGAAAATTAAAAATAGAATTGAGGGCAAGTGGCATTGAGGCAAGACGTGTCCTGGAATAACACGAACACCCTTGAGGCCTTAGAGGCCAGATGGGCGCTGATCCCCCCGAGAACGCAGGGTAGGGGTGTTTAGGCTGCGCGTCTTGTAGGGGAGAAGAACGCAAGATGCCTGGAAGGTTCCAAGCATATATCAGACTTCCTGTTTTCTGACATTCCTATGATAAAAGGAAGTCCGCCTGGCCGCGCATGAACTTGTGGTGCATAGATGTTTGGAGGGAAGTGCACTCTGTGTGCCTTTGCACGAGCCAGGAGTGATGAGGAAGTTATTTATAATACTTCAGGGGCAGAAAGAACATGGAGAATGGCATTTCCCTCCCTTTGTGTGTGTCTTTGCAGCTGTTTTTAGGTCTGGGCCTCCTCTCCGCTGTGGGGAGAGACAGAGAAACAAACACACGGAGACGCAGAGCCCTCTCCATTCATGGGGGACCACAGCGTCCCACCCAGAGCACAGATGGCTCCTAAGCCAAGGGCACCCCTGGCCTGCCAGTGCCGGGACGCCCTTCTTCCCCGAGTAACGGGCTGGGCTGAGCCAAACCACCTGCTCATCTGAATGAGGAGTCTATTTCTGAAGGGCCTAACACACAGGTCCACCCAGAGAGGCCCCCGTTCACACCCCAAGGCCCTGACTTGGGGGAAGAAAGTCAAACTCTTTCCCGGTCTCAAAAAGGTGTTGGAATCAAGGGAGCCTGAGACGGCACCTAATGCAGAGTGGGGCCTCAGAAGGAAAGTTTTCTATTTCCAGAGTGAAACTTCATCTGCCAGGACCATGGCAAGAGCAGGTGGGCAGGTGGGCGGGGCCACAGCCCACCCCAGAGCCAGCCCGCCTCCCCACCCAGCAAGGGCCTCCCCCTAACAAAAGAAGCCGTTTCAAATGTCCCCGGGAAATGTACCTTCTGCCACCTCCCCAAGATCCCCTCCTCAAGAAGAACTCCCGAGGGCGTGCCGGCCCAGGGCACCACTTCCATTCCTAGAAGGGAAGCGGAGGGACACAGGTCAGGTCGCAGGTGCGAGTAAACAGGCCTGCTCTTTCCAGCTTCAGCCCTGAGGGTCAAGGGTCCCCGCCGCATGATGACAGGAAAGGAAGCCAGCTGAGGACCGGTGGAAGTGTCACTTCATCAAAGGAGACCCTGCGAAGTCAAGGGACTTAGAATGTCTCTTGGTGACCGGAACTGAATTTCCTTCTCTAACAGCAAAAAGAGAAAACAGATAAAAATCAGAAATTGCACCTTCCCTCTACCTTGCAGAAGTCATTTTAATAATTTCATTTGTCTCTGCACTAAAAAAAAAAAAAAAAAAATGTTAAGATAAAAATAAAGAGTACACACCGGATTTCTGGTTCACGATGGAAAATGGGGCACACTTGTTTATCTCTGTCCTTCCTGAAATACCACTAATGGAATTAGAAAAAAAAAGTCTTAGCTAATTAGGACGAAGAAAACAGAACGGGAAGTGACAGTCAACACAAAACTATACCAAGAGATGGTGATAGAATGCAGGGGATACATGCGCACTTTAGAAGAGTACACATAGCCAAAACCAACTTGGCTAATCAGAACTAAGTCAGCTTAGGCTGCAGAATTCCAGGAGAGCTTAGCTTCCAAAATACCCGCTCACCCTGAAAGCATCAATAACAAGACGGGAGGGGGAGGACGAGACAAGTGATGGGAAGGTTCTAGAAAGAGTACTTAGCACTCACTCCCCCTCCAGGCTGCCCTGTAGTCGCCGGTCCTCTATCATGGCGGAAGATGACAGAGACGGGTCTCTGGAGAGCCTGGACGCCTGCCGTGTGTGCGTGGATGTCAAGGCCCTGGAACATGAGGGTGGGCCGCCATATTGAAAGCGGGACGTTGACTGGGTGACTGTCGGCTATGTGTCCAGACACCCAGCCGGCCTCTCCACTCAGCTCTGACAACGTTCAGCCTCCACCCAGGCATCGGGCTGGGGGGTGGCTGAGGAAGCCAAGCCTCCACAGGCAGGCCCCGTGGGCCTTTTGTGGCCCAAGACATGGCTCCGTGTGGCCTGAGTACCGGGTGGCAGGCCAGCGCCAGGAAGCCCTTCTCACAGTGGCCGCCCCGGCTCTGCGCTTAGCTTGGCTGTGCCTCCCCCCAGACGGCGAACGGCACCACATAGTTAAGGAAAAAACCACTGATTTGAGCCACTGAGGTCAAAATGAATCAACACGGCGAGACAAAAACTCTCAGGAAGCAGAGAGGACAGAGCGAGCGTTGCAAGCAGCGTTTTCAGACAAGATATTTGTGCCTGCGTGAAACAACATACATCTATTTTTAAATGCATATTCAGAAAACAAGAGCTCTTGCGAATTAAAAGCATGGATTTTAAGGGCTTTTTGTCATGCCACAGGAGATTCAGAAGATAAAGGTGAGGAAATCAAAAAAGTAGGACAAGTGTTAAAGAGATGAAAAATAGGAGAGAAAAGATAAGATGCTTAAGAGGATTAGTAAGGAGCTCTAATGTGTGAATGCGAAGAGAGCCACACTGAGAAAGTAGAGCAAATGAATGAGAGATAATTAAGAAGTATTGTTTTGTACAAAATGTCCTAAGGGCAAAAGGCCATTGTTCAGTGGATTTCTGTCCACTAAAAGCAGAGTACAATGAATACAAATAGCCCTACACGAAGGTACATTACCGTGGAATTTTAGAAAACCAGGAATAAAGGGAAGGTTCTAAAAGTCCCCCACAGAGAAGGGAGAATAAGTCACACAGAAAATAAAGGAGCACAACACGGGTTTCTCAACAGGAACACCGACTGCCAGGTGTCAATGGAATGAGGCCTTCAAAAGTCCAAGATCATTTTCAGTCTTGACTTTTGCCAACAAACAAGCCTCTAAGAGTCAAGCTTAAGGCTTTTTTAGTCAACCAAGACAATCGGACTGATGTATGCAGTTTCACAGTCTTGAAACACTTGTTTCACAAATATTTTTTCCTAGAATATTGTGAGAAAGTGGAAGAGGCCAGAGGGGAGAAAGCCTACCACTAAAAGACAAAAAACAAGGGGGGAGCCATTGATTAATTCATGTGTGACTGTGTTAAGAGAAGTTTAATAGTCGTCGCAAAGATTTGGGGTACAAAGCAAACTGGAATTAAGCCAGTCTACAAATGGGGCTGATGAATTATGTACTCTTGTTATTACTGCCAATGATGAGTCTGTAGATGATGAGATTTAAATATGGCCACTATCAAAAAATAAAATATAGGGGCTGGGGATATAGCCTAGTGGCAAGAGTGCCTGCCTCGGTATACCCGAGGCCCTAGGTTCGATTCCCCAGCACCACATATACAGAAAACGGCCAGAAGTGGCGCTGTGGCTCAAGTGGCAGAGTGCTAGCCTTGAGCGGGAAGAAGCCAGGGACAGTGCTTAGGCCCTGAGTCCAAGGCCCAGGACTGGCCAAAAAATATATATATATAATAAGAACTAGGCAATCACTAACTTGAGGAAAAACAAAAATGATTGCAATAAAGCAAATGTAATAAAAAATAAATGGCTCCAAACAGTATTTGCAAATCATAATAATAGAAAGTTCTTTCAATCCACCTCCCTTCTTGGAAGAAGCGACCCTGCTATCACCTTTAGTTGGAAAAGGGCTGCTCTCCTGTTAAGTAGAGGAGAAACACACTATACAAGGGAAAAAGAGACAAAAGACAAAGTCTGCGGAAATGACGTGACATCTAATTTTCTCTCAAGAAGGGCTCAGTCTCCCTTTTGGCCAGATCGTGGACGTGGAGGTCGGACTGAGACAGAGTCCACGCAACCTTCTTCCTGTCAGAGGCCCAGAAGTAGACCGCAGGTTTGAGTTACAGTGGTGTTTTAGTTGTTAGTTTTTCTCTCCTCTTCATTTCAGAAAGACAACTAGATCAGATTCGCTTAACGTCTTCAATAATCAAATCACAAACACTTTCCACTCTCTCTTTGTTTATCAAGATGGAGTTTTGAATGGCAAAGAAACATATGAGGAAATGTTCAACATCCCTGGTAGTAAAGGAAATGCAAATAAAAACAACCCTGAGATACCACCTCACTCCAGTTAGAATGGCCTATACTCTGAACTCAGGTAACAAATGCTGGAGGGGGTGCGGGGAAAGAGGAACCCTTCTCCATTGTTGGTGGGCGTGCAAATTAGTACAACCACTTTGGAGAACAGTATGGAGGTTTCTCAAAAAGCTCAATATAGACCTACCCTATGACCCAGCCATACCACTCCTAGGCATCTATCCTAAACAGCAAACCCCAAGATATCAAAAAGACATTTGTACTTCCATGTTTATCGCTGCACAATTCACAATAGCCAAAATATGAAAACAACTCAGAAGCCCCTCCACAGACGAATGGATCCAAAAAATATGGTACCTATACACAATGGAATACTACATAGTGATTAGGAATGGTGAAATATTGTTATTCGCAGGGAAATGGTCAGAACTTGAACAAATAATGTTGAGCGAGACAAGCCTAGAACACAGAAAACAAAGGGGCATGATCTCCCTGATATATGATTGTTAACAAAGGGAGATGGAGAGACAGTAGAGACGAGGTCTGTGAAACCAAAAACTGCTTGTCAAATGGTATTTCCCACAGGATTGGGTCAGCGACCCTACATTATGTAACTAAAACCAAACAACTACTCAACATATAAAGGTCAAAAATTGACCTCTCAGTGGATCACAATAGCTCAAAAGCTACGTATGTACATTCATGTAAGACTACTGTCGACATACTGTCTATTGTAGACATTACAATTAAAGACCTAGGCGAATCTTCTTTGGGGTAGGCCATGTGGCTACTGTATATGTTCTTGGTACATTGTGTAATGTATATATGTCTACCTGACCTAGGGAAGGGAAAGAAAAACAGGGTGTAAGATAACACAAGAAATGTACACACTGCCCTACTATGTAACTGTACCCCTTTTGCACAACACCTTGTCAAAAAAATTTTTGTTTAATAAATAAAAAAAAAGATGTAGTTTTGAGGGCTGTGGGTAAAGAAACAAAATAACAGTCCTGAGCAGCTGGTACAGAGTGGCTTGCCGGGTGCTTCATCATGTGGGGTCCCCGGACCCTGGGACAGTGCCCTTCTGTCTTGTCTTGTGACTCCAGGCTGCCCTGGATTCAAGTCATGGTTGTACCGTGACTGGTTGGGCCTAGCTCCGCACCTCAGTTTCTCTATCTGTAACAAGAGATCGACGGTCATGCTCACATCCTAAGACGTTGTGACATAACACGGGTAAGTGCTTGGAAGCAGAGGGTAAGTGCTTCAATAAGTGGCAGTGGCTAGCCTTGATCCCTCCTGAGGCCCCCTGACTGCACCCACAGGGAAAGCAGCCGGAAGGAGAGGCCCTCACGCCTCCCCCACGGTCCATCCCGCCGGACCTGGCCTCGTGGCCCTCGTGCGCTCTGAGGGCAGAGGGAGCTGCTGGTTTCCCTCTGGACAGCCAGGAACCTCCGGGTGCCGTCTGTCCCTGGCAGACGCGGTGACTGTAGGTAGCGGGCAGCCAGCAATCTTTGCTGCCCTCTGTCAGTTAGTCACGTGGCTCTACTAATTCTATAACTTCCTAACTGCTAACTGGAAAATAGCAATCGGTCAGTGGGGTCATAAAGTTTTCTATGTTAAAATGAAGCTAGCCAGAAATGAATTCTCTCCGTTCCTATTGAAAGCAAGTTAAGGTGATGAGTTGGTTTCTCTTTAGTGAACTTGGGTATTTTTTATTTTAAAAGGTGAAGTTGGGCAGCAGTAGATCACACCTGTAATCCTAGCTCCTCAGGAGGCTGAGACCCGAGGATCGTGATTTGAAGCTAGTCCAGATAGGGCAGTTTATGAAACTCTTACCTTCAATTACCAGCCAACCCCCCCCCCAAAAAAAAAAACCAAAAAGCCCTGCATGTGGAGCTGTGGCTCAAGTGATAGAGCACTAACTAGCCTTGAGGGAAAAAAGCTGAGAGACATTGCCCAGACCCCAAGTTCAAGCCCTAGTACCAGCACAAATAAAATAAATAAATAAAAGGTAAGCATTAGACCCTAGCAGACAAGCAATGCCCCCTTCATCCACACAGCCAGTGGATGGGGACACTGCCAAAGCAGAGACTGACATCGCACAGGAACCTGGCGCTTCCATTCGCCAGGACTAATTTCTTTGTCTCATGAAATGGAATGTTATAAGAATAGTTTTCTTTAAAGCAATACAGAAACTTTCTTTATTACAAACAGCTAAAGAAAGGCTGGCAAAAACAATAGGTTCCTTTTTTTTTTTCTGCAGATCTTCAAATTATAGGAAACTTGTCTCTTGGCCAATTTGGGCCTGGCTTGGAGCCCAAATAGATGTTTTCATTCTTGCCCTCACCCTTGTACTTACTGGGGGCAAAATAAAAACCCTTGATTTTGAAATAAAACAACAACAACAACAAAAAATAACTTGAGCCAATCATTGGGGAGGAAGCAGAGCATTCCCTAACTACACTGCTTGTGAAGAAAAAAAATCATACTACTCTAATATTAGTAGGTTTTGTTTTTGTTCTCTACAAACCAAGTGCTGAGAGTATAGAAGTTTAGAAAAGCACTGCTCAAATATTTCAGTAATCTATTATAAATCAAGTTTTAATAACTAGAGATATATACAAGAATCAATAAGTGTGAAATATTCACCGGTTAAGGGTTTCTGAACAATTGCTTTGCTCTAAGTGGGTTGCTCAAAAGAACAACCCCAGCACAAAAGCAAGTCTCTTCCGCTTCCATTCATGGTTCCCTCCCCCCACTTTAATTAACAAGATTTGAGATCATTTGGCAAATTGTAACCATAAAAGTGAATATTGTGACTGGATAATGTGTTATCACTTATAAAATAAATCTCACTTGCCTCCCTGTGTACTTCATAAATGTCGCTTCCTCATCCTATTTATCTTGCTTTCAAAATCCATTATGCAATCGTCATTTCATTGGAATCAAAAGCTGCCTCTTAATTACGTAGGCATGGATTATAAATCAGTTACCCATCTCTCTATATATTCATTTTTTAATGGTTACAGTTAAATGCCTACTCTTTTTTTTTTTTTTTACACAAAAGACCAAAGTAGATTTTACTGGGTTAAAATGAAGACTTACAAATTTCTCCAGCCAGGAAGACAACAAACACCAACCAGGAAACTCAAATCGCCTCTACAGGCGTCACGTGGTCCTGAGCTGCGGCTCTCGCACTTGACTTGTTAAGTGGGTGGATTTAGGGGCCACAGTGCTGCGTTCTGCCTGCCGCTGGGCTCCCTTCAGCAGTGGGGTTCCAGCCTCGCCTCCACGGGAACCAGAAAACACTAGAGACTCCTGCAGCCACCTTGCAATAAATGGACTTTCCTCAGACTGGAGTCCGCGGCGTCTCCTGGTAATTAATCACACAGAGGCACCGGCCCCTACGTATTAAACACCCTCTAAATGGGGGAAAAATTGCTGTACGGGTAAGCACCAGGACTTGATTCATTTAGCATTAACTTTCAGCCTTCATTAAAGTGGCTTTCGTTTTATTTTGTGTAATGTGAGTGCATTTCTGGAAAAATAAACGCCCAGTGTATTTTTTTTTTTTAAAACCCGGATGTACACCATGCGCTCCTTATTCAAATTGCGAGCTGGGTGTCATTTTACAGAAGAAATAAAGACTCAGAGATCCTCTCTCTCTTTTTGTCTTTGAACGCTTAGTTTAACGACCCTTTGTGTTTCACTGGGGAGTGAGCCCAGCACGCGGCAGAACTCCGCTGGGGCCGGGCGTGTCTGCGCTCCGGCCGCGCTCAGGTGTGCGCACAGCCGCGCTCCGGTGTGCACGCACGCTCTGGTGTGCGCACAGCCGCGCTCCGGTGTGCACGCCGCTCAGGTGTGCGCACGCCGCGCTCCGGTGTGAACGCACGCTCAGGTGTGCGCACGTCCCTCCGCGCCCAGGGGCGTCTCCGTCCGGGCTCAGGTGGGGGACCCTGGGCGCTCGGGCGTCTGTTTCCGCACCTGGGCGTCCTCACGTCGGGGCTCAGGTCTGCATCCGCGCCCAGGTGTGCGTGCATTTGCGCTCACTCAGGTGAGCACCTGGGCCGCAGGGAGGCTGGGCGGGAAGCGGGGAGGGAGCGGCCCTCCCGACCTCAGGTAACTGCGGGTTGTGCGGGCTCAGGAGACCCCGGGTGGTTTCCCCCTGAGGTGTCCTTTTGGCCAGGCCTTGAAAGCCAAGGGGAGCTCAGTGGGGGGGCGGAGGGGGGACGACGGGGAGGCGTCGTGAGCGAGGAGGGCGGGGCAGCCGGGTAGCGAGGGCCCGTGGCTCTCAGGTGTCCTCCGGATGTGCACGCACACGTACACACCCGCAGCCTTCTGGGGGAAGGAGGACGTCCCAGGCAGCCCCCATCTGCACGAGACACCCCGTACCCACACGCCCATCCCATCCCCTTCCAGGGCCTCGAGAGTCCCTTCCAGTCCCAGGGCCTGCTCGCCCGGGGCTCCGTGCGTGGGCCGGCTCCACTCGGGATGGGGCCACCCCGGAGACGCCGAGACGCCGCAGCCACGGTGCCGGGGAGCCGTGGAGAAGCAGCCGTCTCAGGGTTCGTGCTGCGCCCCCTCCCCTGCCCAGCCCTGGCCTCCGTCCCCGGGTGGCCGTAAACGTTTAAGCGTTATCTATGGACGATTATAATCATACAAAGTCAGGACGGATGAGCTCCTCTCCTCAGCGCGCTGCCATAAAGTTTACAAACTCTCCACGGCCAGGGAGTAAATTACCATGGCTGATACCTTGCTCATTTACACAAGACATTTTTCTTTAGGATGGCTATTTTTTCCTTTCAATCATCTGGCCAAGTTATTTATTATTATCATTTCAGCCAACCTGTTCCTAAAAGGTGAGAACTATTTTTGAGATCTGAAGTGCATGTTAGAAACTATCACAAATAATTAGGCAGAAAGAAGGAAAGAAAGAGAGAGAGGGAGGGAGGGAGGGAGGGAGGGAGGGAGGAAGGAAGGAAGGAAGGAAGGAAGGAAGGAAGGAAGGAAGGAAGGAAGGAAGGAAGGAAGGAAGGGTATTTTAAAACAGGAAAAGGCAGACCAATTTCTCCCCCATTGGAAGCCCCGGGGACACCGTGAGCCGCCAGCGTCTCCCCGGGGGGCTGCTCAGTGATCAATGGGCCCCCGAAGGTTTGTTTAAAAGTGTGCTGTTGGAGATAACGGCGCTCAACCCAGTTCTTCCCTCCCAATGACTACCGTGGTTGTGCCGACTAATCGTGCCTTCCTCAGGTTCACTCGTGGGGGCCAATCAAGCTCCTCACGTGGGATGGCACTTCTGGAGCTCGTTTTCCAGACTTTGCCCTCCCCTCTCCCACTGACTCACGATGGCACCAGGGGTACTGCGTCACGGTGTAGAAAAGGGAATGATTAATTCAAAGTTCAGGTGCAAGACAGGGTCAGGAAAGAAATGTTCCTGGATGGAGTGAACATTTCAAGATGAATTTGTACCTTGCAACATCATTTTGCCACGCGTTTTCCATTTCGTCACCAGGGGAAGTCTGAGGGCTGACACCGGCGTGGCCACGGCGTCGGACGCCATGCTCCATGATAGGCTTTTCATAAAAATTAGCTGACATTGTCATGAGCACACAACTGAATTTATAGCTTTCATACTGGACTGCCGTTCCCAGAGCAGTTTCCAATCACTTGGGCTTTTTATTAAGTTTATTGTTCTTTTATTGTTCGGTGGAGTGTAAGCACCGAGATTACAAATAAATATAAGTTCTCCTGGATATGAAGTAGAGCTCGCAGAATTAGAAGAGAAGTGGGTGAGGAGGGAAGACATTCATTTGAATCACTGGTAATATGAAAAGCCACCAACCAACATCTCTTGCCACCTGCTTCTTCACAGAATGGAGGACGGGGCGTCCCACGGCCCTCCCCCCCCCACGCGCCCAGAGAGCCTTCCGAGGAGGACTGGGGGGGGGGGCACGGCTCAGCGCTCGCACAGCGCTGTGTGGCACCAAGGACTGCTCTGCCCTGAGCCCTCTAGCTGGATGCCTGGTGGGCCCTTCTCCCTCCCTCCCTCCCTCCCCGGCGCGTGGTGTCACGTGATGAACGTGTCCACTTAGGTACTATGAGCACCGCCTGTAAAAGCTGACTGACCGTACAGTCCACGAGGGACAGCCAGCTACACACACACACACACACACACATGCACACGCACACGCACACACACACGAATACAGTTCAGACACCCAACCCTCCTTACTGCCTCCCCAAGGAGTGGGGCCTCTTAATCACAAAGTTGTCATTTTCTCAGGAGTTGACGAGAAGTTGTTACCTAGAGACCAAGCAACCCACGTGGAGCCCATGCCTTCAGGACTAGCTTGGGCAGGACCCGGGTCGTGGCTCGGGTCAGCAGAAAAGGCACAGGCATGGCCCAGCACCCCGGGGGCAGCACACACCTGGCTCAGAATGGCCACCAGCACAGCCCTCTTGGCCCTCACGGCTAGTGGCCATTCACCTACTTCCGTGTTGCCCCCCCCACCCCGCCCCAGGTCAGACTGTGGACTCCATCCTGGAGGAAGTCCTCAGTGGCTCTACTGCCAGTCACAACAAGCGTAGCCTCTGGGCCCCACGCCCAAGACCTCCTGCAGCCTCTACCCTGCGGAAGTCTGTCTACTCGAGCTGGTCCCCATGGAACTCTGCATCCCAGCCAGCTGACCCAGACACATCATGTCACTAGACCCCAACAGCTCTTGCAAAACCTCTGCCCCCATGTCCTTTGGCCCAGGACCTTGCAGTCCTGAAAGCCCTTTGTCCACCCTCCTTTCCCAACCCCTGTATGCAGATGGAACATCCATCTTCTTGTGACCAAGTCATAGCACCTCTGTCAATTCCTTATCTTCATTTGACTCCAGGCATCTGCTTAGGCCTGTCCATCCATCCATCCACCTATCCACCCATCCATCCATCCACCCACCCATCCATCCAACCCTCCATCCATCCACCCATCTCCATCCATCCACCCATCCATCCATCCATCCATCCACCCATCCACCCATCCATCCATCCACCCACCCATCCATCCATCCATCCATCCCATTCACCCATCCATCCACCATCCATCCATCCACCATCCACCCATCCATCCATCCACCCATCCCATCCACCACCCATCCATCCATCCACCCACTATCCATCCACCCACCCATCCATCCATCCATCCACCCATCCACCCACCATCCATCCACCCATCCATCCATCCATCCATCCGTCCATCACATCCACCACCATCCATCCATCCATCCATCCACCCATCCATCCATCCATCCATACATACACATACATAATCCACCCATCCATCCATCCACCCAACCATCCATACCATCCACCCATCCATCCATCCATCCATCTACCCATCCATCCACCCATCCACCATCCATCCACCCACCCCATCCACCATCCATCCATCCACCCATCCATCCACCTAACCATCCACCCATCACATATCCATCCACCCATCCATCTACCCCATCCACCACCCATCCATCCATCCATCCACCCACCCATCCATCCATCCATCTAATCCACCCATCCATCCATCCATCCATCCACCCCATCCTTCCACCTATCCATCCACCCATCCAACCACCCACCCATCTACCTATCCATCCACCCATCCATCCATCCACCCACCCCGTCCATCCATCCATCCACCCATCCACCATCCATCCACCCATCCATCCACCCATCCATCCATCCATCCAAACATACATATATCCACCCATCCACCCATCCACCCATCCACATCCACGCATCCATCCATCCATACTACCTACCACCCATCCATCCATCCACCCATCCATCCATCTATCCACATCCATCCATCCACCCATCCACCCATCCATCCACCCATCCATCCACCCATCCATCCATCCACCCATCCATCCACCATCCATCCATCCATCCACCCATCCATCCATACATACATACATATATCCACCCATCCACCATCCATCCATCCCCCACCACCATCCACCTATCCATCCACCCATCCACCCATCCACCTATCCATCCACCCATCCATCCATCCATACATACATACATACATATATCCACCCATCCATCACATCCATCCACCCATCCACCCACCCATCCATCCATCCATCCACCCATCCACCTATCCATCCACCCATCCATCCACCCATCCATCCATCCATACATACATACATATATCCACCCATCCACCCATCCACCCATCCACCCATCCATCCACGCATCC